>NC_071996.2:115575208-115881250 GCF_028885655.2 Pongo abelii
ATGGGCGACAGAATGAGACTCCACCTCAAAAAAAAAAAAAATCATATAGTAAAATGGAGATTACAAGCAGCAATAAGCAGCAATATGAACCTCAACAAAGCTTCAGGAAGAATAATCTCTACACATGGAAAGCAGGCTCAAAACCTGAGAAAGTCATGATTCTCACATCCCCTTTTTGTTCAGAAAAGGGGATATATGATGAGCTCTTCTATATTCATGAGGTGTTAATCTCTCCTGAACAAAGCTTTGCTAAATACATGTCCACCTCAGTATTTCTTTCAGCTTGTAGATAATCAATGATTAATTTGAATAGTTACTTTATACATTGAGAACCAATTCCTTCAAAATAATTGCTTTCTTACTCCTTTTTTCTCCTCTTAACCAATGAACATTAATTGAGCATCCAGACACTGCAGAGCACCATAAAAATAGAAATAAAGAAATACATTATAAGTAATCAAGTCTTTGAATGGTGCTATGTGCTATTTCCTTACCTTTAGCTTTAAAAATCCAAATTGTTTTTATCAATCTAGACTTTTATAAGATTAAAGGCCGTGGACAAGGAGGAGAGTTTAAATAAAACCTGATAGATTACTGTCCAGTATAAAAAAAAAAGTCTTATGGGAACTCACTTTGAATGAAAATCAATGCACACTCACATAGCATAAATAATAATGAGATTTACTGTGATGCGACAGCATGCTTTGGCATTGTGCTGTCAGAGGCGGAGAGAACTCGTGGCTTTCTGCCAATCAAGCTGAGCTTAAAGGGCATGTCACAATGTTCAGATCATGTTACATTAATGAAAAGATTACACGAAAGAGAAACAGATATCCGTGTTTCAATATTCTATGAAAAATTATAAAATACTCCTTTTCACCTCCCCCTCCTTGGTTTGTGTGATCTTTCTCCTGATTTCTATATATAAAGCTAGAAAGCACCATAAAGATTTTAAAAATAATCAACTTTGGCAACTAACCCTATTTAACTAAAATAAAAGGAGTATAGATAATCATCTAAAAACTTCTGATGGGAAAATTTAGAAGACGGCGACAAAACCAGTGTAAATTTCTGTGGAGGTTTTCAAACCCCAAACCTGAACTTTAGATGATTTGAGAATTATAAAGCGGTGAAGCCTCCTCAGAGAACTCACCCTGTATACACAGTATTGAGTTATGATATATCTTAGAGTACAATATCATAGAGTGGAGGAAATAATTTATAATTAAAATCACATATTTCCAATAGAATTATGAACCTTCAAGGTCTTCAACGGATATTTTAATTCACACATTCATTCAGCAAGAACATTTTTATGGGGCTATTGTATTCATAGCACTGCCCAGAATTATAATATTGGAAGGAGGCAGAAGCAGTAAAGACTATTTTCATTCTGCAGAGCCTACCATGTATGTGACTTGGCAGATAAAAAAAATATATAAACAAAAAATCAGTAAACCCCACCTTGCTGCTACAGTGCAGTGGAAAGTAAATGGAGAATAAGAGTGTGTCCGTATAGCACCAGTTATCTGGACAAACAAAATGTCACATAATCAACCAGATGATGATATATGCAATGGCAAACTGCCACGTGCACCAAAGCTTCCAAATTGTTTATTTTTTTCTGTAAAGTTTAGAGTCATCTAGACAATAAATTTCAACAAATTGGATCAGCTAGGCTAAAAATTTATGTATATGTGAAGTATGCTGGCAAGTTAACCATGCCTGTCTTAAAAGACCTGGAATCTCTGTACTTGAAAAATATTGACAAAATGCCCAAGGAAGAAAGGGCAGCATGAGCTCTGTGTATTGGCTTGGAATTGGACATATCAGTATGGATTCATGAGGAGAGAGAGAGACAGAGCACTTTAAGTATGTGTGACACATAGGTGAATCATGTACAGTGTTGCAATTAAGGAACACATAGTCTAATGTGGAAAACATAATGAGAGAAACCTTAACAATAATGGAGAATGACAAAGTTAGAAGAGAGGGAAACAGAAAGTACTGTAGAAGCAGATAATTAGAACAACTAACTAAGTAAAAGGGGGAAAGGAGGCTCAGGGATCATTCAAATAAAAAACAAAAAGATGCCTCAGTGAAGTCTGGATGGACTCAAGTCAGAGCTGAGAAAGGGTTGGGGATATTTGTTGCTGATGGGCAAGGGTGCTCTAGGTAGAAGGAAACATATATGCAAAAGTGCATAGTTAAACAAAGCCATAGCCTGTTCCATTTGAAACACTGCAGAAAGGGATGAAAATGTGGGAAGAAGCAACAGAAAGTTACTAAAGGGCCAGTAAATCAAGCTCAGTATTTAACTTTTCCAGTGAAGTCAAAGAGGGTCATAAGAGTACTGAAGAAGGGGTGTGTCATAGTCAGGTTCGATTCACAGACATCTCTCTGGCAGCAGAGGCTTAGAAAGAGGTAAGACTGAAGCCAGAAGGGAAGTTTAGGGCTGTTACAGTTACCCAGGTGATAAATAATGAGGGTCTAAGAAACAATAAGTGGTTCTGGAAGAGAAAGGAGAGAAGAAGAGACTTGCTATATGTATAATTTTATGGTATTTAATGTTTGATTTCATGTAGAGGTGAGAGTCAAGGAATGGAAAACGAGTCCCATTTTCCTGACTCACGCCATTCTTTGGATGGTGGTCCTATTAAAATGATAAAGAATGTAGAGAAAGAAGGAAGTTATAAGAGGAAGATTATGACTGTTGGCCAATACCTAAGCAAAATGTGATAGAAATGCACAGAATGAACAGAAATCAGAATATAGGCTACAACCGACAGGTGCAGTGGATCAAGCCTGTAATCCCAGCACTTGGGAGGCTGAAGCGGGCAGATAACCTGAGGTCAGGAGTTCAAGATGAGCCTGGCCAACATGGTGAAACCCTATCTCTACTAAAAATACAAAAATTAGCTGGGTGTGGTGGTGGATGCCTGTAATCCCAGCTACTCGGGAGGCTGAGGCAGGAGAATTGCTTGAACCTGGGAGGCGGAGGTTGCAGTGAGCTGAGATCACACCACTGCATTCCAGCCTGGGCAACAGCAAGACTCTGTCTTGAAAAAAGAAAAGAATATGTTCTACAACATGGAAGTCTAAGTGTAGGTATGCTGCAAAACTATTACTTTATCCATAATAAAATATGCTACTCTCTCAGTTAATTGATTTCCAATGAATTTATATTGTAACAGATTCAAAATTTAAATGGAAAATTGGCTTTCAGAGGCTATTGAGGTAAAATATATTTTTGTCAAATTGCCAAATTCATTGTCAAACACCATTACAAACATCATCAAGAATATTCCATTTTCGAAGTAATTACTGTTTTAAAATGTTAAAATACAGAAAATATGTACCACACAACTGTGCCTAGGATTCAAATGAATTCCCCTACTTAAATGTATGACAGTGCATATGGTTTTCTGAACATATATTTTATAAAACCTATGTCTATATAATATGAATCATGCTACTTATTCAGGTTATCTTTTATCTGTCTCTCCATCTGCCCATTCATCTATCTACTGACATAACTATTTAAAATCAGGAGTTATAATACAAAACTTTTTCACTAAAGATCAGCATGATAGAGTCTAGAGTCTCAAAAATCCAATGAGCAGTACCTTCCCAGGAACCAAAGGGAAACGATATACTTATTATGGAACTTTTAAATTAGATTATACATAAGTTGATACCATTAAATAAACTAATTTGATTCACTGATACCTAAAAACTTTGCAAAATACTGTCATATTTACCCAAATTTAAGAAATTGAGTTATCTTTCTCTTGAATCTTCGAAATACAGTTAGAGTATAGTTAGGATATACATATGAACAATGCCAGAAATGTTTACCTAAATACCTTATTTTAATGATTTGGTCTTCCAAAAGTAACTACTTTGTTGTTTCAGAAATTTTTTCAAGAAGTGTTACAGAACATCAGAGATAACTAGATATTTCGTTATAGACATGTTTTGAAGGAACGATTTCACACTAAGAATGAAGAAAACAAAAATCCAGTCATCTCAAATGGACAAAACCTGAGGGTGTCCGAAAGGAAAAAAAACAGGTTATAAAACCTTTTCACTTTCATTTTTGACATGTTTTAAGTCATTTGTCTGGACTCCTGATGGGCTTAAACCTAAGGAGACCTGGAACTTCAAAAAGAAGAGAATATTTTTCTTTCCATCTTTCATTACTTCAGACTGAAATGGCAAAGTGCCCATGAAGGTGAGTGCCAGAAGCAGCATTAAAAAATTGGCTCTTGTTAAATGCCTTCGAAGAAACCTCTGTTTTCATCAGGAAATGGCAATTACATGGATAATATGGCCTGCCAAGGTTTATTCTGAAGAAGAGGAATGGTCCATACTGTGGATATTTTCCTTATGTTTATTAACACTTCATAAACGGTCAGGTCTGATAGAAGCATATGACAAAAATTAGGATAGATAAGACCCAGAACTATACATACTGCTGTTTTTTTATCCCTATAGTTTTTACTCCTCCTGTAGTAATACAACTAATACCAATATGCATGTATTTATTTTGACAAAGTCTTGCAATCAACTAGGATAAAAAAATGCTTTGGTTCATTTTTCTACTAACCTTTTTCTTCATTATTTATTTAACAATTCATTTTTCAATCTCCCTTCTAAGTGAATATACCAACTGTATGAGTGAAATAATTTTCTGCGTTTAATCTGAAGCTTTTACTTATTGTTTTTATGACCCTGAATGATCTTAGACATGTGTACTTTGCCTCAGATGAAAGGCAGTATAGCACTGTTTAGATTCGAATTTCCTGTATTTTCTGTGTGACAGTGAAGAAATTAATTGAGCTCTCTATGCATCAGTTTTCTCATCTGTCAAGTGGGTTTGATAATAATGGTACTTTTTTTCTCAAGGGCTGTTATTATAATACAATAAATTAACATATATATCAATGAGTTAATATATGTTGTTTTTATATGTTATAAAGAAACATTATGAAGACTACATAAGTGTTTCATGTTATAATACTTAAATATTCTAACCTTAATGGGAAACTCAGTGTTTCCTGCTCTTTGATTCCATTTTCAAAGAAGAAATGCTGTTAAATAAAGGCTTTGAAGGAAAACAACAAATCTACTTAAGCAGATAGAAGAGTTTTCAGGGGAGTAAGTAAAGATTTTACTTTTTTTTATTATTATTATTATTATTATTATTATTATTAGTTTGAGACGGAGTCTTGCTCTGTCACCCAGGCTGGAGTGCAGTGGCGTGATCTCGGCTCACCGCAACCTCTGTCTCCTGTGTTCAAGCGATTTTCCTGCCTCTGCCTCCCGAGTAACTGGGTCTACAGGAGCCTGCCACCACGCCTGGTTAACTTTTTATATTTTTAGTAGAGACGGGGTTTCACCGTGTTAGCCAGGATGGTCTCGATCTCCTGACCTCATGATCTGCCTGCCTCGGCCTCCCAAAGTGCTGGGATTACAGGCATGAGCCACCACGCCCGGCCAGGAGTAAGTAAAGATTCTAAATGGAAGTGAACAGAATCTCACTTTTCTTTCTCTTCTACTCACACAGATAGTATGGTAACATGAGACATAGCAGTGCCTCCCTTTGGGAATTGTCCCCATCCTTAGAAGACCAAGAAGAAAACAGGGTAAGATCCCTGAAGTATCATTTGTCCCTTGCCCTACAGAGATTTTTAATGCAGTTATTAAAATAAAATTCAAAAGCAACAAAAGTTAAAAAGAAATACTTACTGTAAATTCTAGACCGAATTGGAAGAGATCTTCAAGGCAATACCTATTCCTGAATGCATTGAAAAGTCCACAAATATTATAAGAGATCAGAAGAAGATACAAGTTGGGTAGGTCCAAAAAGAGATTGGAATATTCAGGACATGCTATTGGATTCCTTTTCTAATCACTGTTTTTGAGATCCGCTTTTAAGAATAATATTAATAATGACTATAATGACCATGCTTTACATCTATAGCATGTACTTCCCAGCAAAATATTTTACAAAGAAAATAGGGTTGAGAGAGTTTCACTTCAGGGAAATTCATAAATCTTGAAATCCACTCTATTCCCACTCATTTAGGAGACCAAGACTTATGTGGTGAGGTAGGTAGGAGCAAAATTTCATTTGAAATAACTATTATATGTATATATTTGAAAGCTTTCCTATAACATTTATAAAGCTCATTCTAAGTTATTTTTCATATTTTCAAAATTTTAATTCCTGAAATGATTACATTAGCCTCCTTAATGGAAATGTTTTTACTGAGTATTATGGAAAGGCAAATATAACCAGTAAGTTGATATTAAGAAACATAAGAATCTGAGTTCTAAAATAACACCTTAAACATGCAGATTATGTAGACAGATTTATCATTACCACACGTTTATGTTTACTTTTATTAAACACAATTTCTGTTGACTTCTTTTTAAAATTTTGTTAGAAAATAATTCACATAAGAGAATCTGGTTGAGATGCAGCCTCTTGTTTTCCATAATATGTTGGTTTTATATTCCCTCTTAATTTTATAGCAGGTTTGGCCAAATTATGAGCAAGTCAAATAATTTGACCAAAGCCAAGTTGAGTTGGTAATTCTGTCTACTTACACTTTTGTGCATGTATTTATCTTATTTGGGAGTTTGTTTCTTTCTACATTTGACTTTTCATTTGTGATTAAAAGTTATCCAGAGTTCTGTCCTAAATTATCTTAACAGTATTTCTCTAGATGTTTTTGTATATGTCTCTTTGCATTATTTTTTATTATTATTATTATTATTATACTTTAAGTCTTGGGATACATGTGCAGAATGCACAGGTTTGTTACATGGGTATACATATGCCATGGTGGTTTTTTGCACTCATCAACCCATCACCTACATTAAGTATTTCTCCTAATGCCATCCCTCCCCTAGCCCCTCAACCCCTGACAGGCCCTGTTATGTGATGTTGCCCTCCCTGTGTCCATGTGTTCTTATTGTTCAATTCCCAATTATGAGTGAGAACATGCAGTGTTGGGTTTTCTGTTCTTGTGTTAGTTTGCTGAGAATGATGGTTTCCAGCATCATCCATGTCCCTGCAAAGGACATGAACTCATCCTTTTTTATGGCTGCAAAGTATTCCATGGTGTATATGTGTCACATTTTCTTTATCCAGTCTAACATCGATGGGCATTTGGGTTGGTTTCAGGTCTTTGCTATTGTGAACAGTGCTGCAGTAAACATATGTGTGCATGTGTCTTTATAATAGAATGATTTATAATCCTTTGGGTATATGCCCAGTAATGGGATTGCTGGGTCAAATGGTATTTCTGGTTCTAGATCCTTGAGGAATTGCCACACTGACTTCCAAAATGGTTGAACTAATTACGCTCCCACCAACAGCGTAAAAGCATTCCTATTTGTCCACATCCTCTCCAGCCTCTGTTGTTTCTTGACCTTTTCATGATCGCCATTCTAACTGGTGTGAGATGGTATCTCATTGTGGTTTTGACTTGCATTTCTCTAATGACCAGTGATGATGAGCTTTCTTCATATTTTTGCTGGCTGCATAAATGTCTTCTTTTGAGAAATGTCTGTTTATATCCTTTGTCCACTTTTTGATGGGTTTGGTTTTTTCCTGTAAATTTGTTTAAGTTCTTTGTGGATTCTGGATATTAGCCCTTTGTCAGATGGATAGATTGCAACAATTTTCTCCCATTCTGTAGGTTGCCTGTTCACTCTGATGATAGTTTCCTTTGCAGTATAGAGGCTTTTTAGTTTAATTAGATCCCATTTATCAATTTTGGCTTTCGTTGCCCTTGGTTTTTGGTGTTTTAGTCATAAAGTCTTTGCCCATGCCTATGTCCTGAATGGCATTCACTAGGTTTTCTTCTAGGGTTTTTATGGTTTTAGGCCTTACATTTAAGACGTTAATCCATCTTGACTTAATTTTTGTGTAAGGTGTAAGGAAGGGGTCCAATTTCAGTTTTCTGCATATGACTAGCCAATTTCCCCAACACCATTTATTAAATATGGAATCCTTTCCCCATTGCTTGCTTTTATCAGGTTTGTCAAAGATCAGATGATTGTATATGTGTGGCATTATTTCTGAGGCCTCTGTTCTGTTCTATTCGTCTATATATCTGTTTTGGTACCAGTACCATGCTGTTTAGGTTACTGTAGCTTTGTAGTATTGCTTGAAGTCAGGTAGCATGATGCCTCCAGATTTTTGCACAGGATCCTCTTGGCTATCTGGGCTCTTTTTTGGTTCCATATAAAATTTAAAGTAGTTGGTTTTAATTCTGTGAAGAAAGTCAATGGTAGCTTGATGGGGATGGCATTGAATCTATAAATTACTTTGGGCAGTTTGGCCATTTTCAAGATATTGATTTTTCCTATCCATGAGCATGGAATGTGTTTGCATTTGTTTGTGGCCTTTCTTATTTCCTTGAACAGCGGTTTGTAGTTCTCCTTGAAGAGTCCTTCACATCCCTTGTAAGCTGGATTCCTATGTATTTTATTCTCTTTGTAGCAATTGTGAATGGGAGTTCACTCATGATTTGGCTCTCTCTTTGTCTATTATTGGTGTATAGGAATGCTTGTGATTTTTGCACATTGATTTTGTATCCTGAGACTTTGCTGAAGTTGCTTATCAGCTTAAGGAGATTTTGGGCTGACACGAAGGGGTTTTCTAAATATACAATCATGTAATCTGCAAACAGACAATTTGACTTCCTCTCTTCCTACTTGAATACCCTTTACTTCTTTCTCTTGCCTGATTGCCCTAGCCAGAACTTCCAGTACTATGTTGAACAGGAGTGGTGAGAAAGGGCATCCTCGTCTTTTGCCGGTTTTCAAAGGGAATTCTTCCAGCTTTTGCCCATTCAGTATGATAGTGGCTGTGGGTTTGTCATAAAGAGCTCTTATTATTTTGAGACACATTCTATCAATACCTAGTTTATTGAGAGTTTTTAGTATGAATGGGTGTTGAATTTTATAGAAGGCCTCTTCTGCATCTATTGCAATAATCATGTGGTTTTTGTCATTGGTTTTGTTTATGTGACGGATTATGTTTATTGATTTGCATATGTTGAACCAGCCTTGCATCCCAGGGATGAAACCAACTTGATTGTGGTGGATAAGCTTTTTGGTGTGCTGCTGGATTCAGTTTGCCATTATTTTATTGAGGATTTTCACATCGATGTTAATCTGGGATACTGGCCTGAAATTTTCTTCTTTTGTTGTGTCTCTGCCAGGTTTTGGTATGAGAATGATGCTGGCCTCATAAAATCAATCAGGGAGGAGTTCCTCTTTTTCGATTGTTTGGAATAATTTCAGAAGGAATGGCACAAGCTCCTCTTAATATCTCTGGTGGAATTTGGTTGTGAATCCATCTGGTCCTGTGCTTTTTTTGGTTGGTAGGCTATTAATTATTGCCTCAATTTCAGAATTTGTTGTAAGTCTATTCAGGGATTCGATTTCTTCCTGGTTTAGTCTTCAGAGGGTGTATGTGTCCAGGAATTTGTCCATTTCTTCTAGATTTTCTAGTTTATTTGTGTAGAGGTGTTTATAGTATTCTCTGAAGGTAGTTTGTATTTCTGTGGGATCAGTGGTGATATCTCCTTTATCAAATTTTATTGTGTCTATTTGATTCTTCTCTCTTTTCTTCTTTATTAGTCTGGCTAGCAGTGTATCTATTTGTTAATCTTTTCAAAAAATCGCCTCCTGGATTCATTGCTTTTTTGAAGGGTTTTTCGTGTCTCTGTCTTCTTCATTTCTGCTCTGATCTTAGTTATTTCTTGCCTTCTGCTAGCTTTTGAATTTGTTTGCTCTTGCTTCTCTAGTTCTTTTAATTGTGATGTTAGGGTGTCGATTTTAGATCTTTTCTGCTTTCTTCTGTGGGCATTTAGTGCTACAAATTTCCCTCTAAATACTCCTCCTTTGGAGGAGAAGAAATATTCTCATTTTTGGAATTTTCAGCCTTTTTGTGCTGGTTTTTCCTCATCTTCGTGGATTTATCTACCTTTGGTCTTTGATGTTGGTGACCTTTGGATGGGGTTTTTGTGTGGACATCCTTTTTGTTGATGTTGACGCTATTCCTTTCTATTTGTTAGTTTTCCTTTTAACAGTCATGCCCCTCTGCTGCAGGTCTGCTGGAATTTGCTGGAGGTCCACCCCAGGTCTTGTTTGCCTGAGTATCACCAGTGGAGGCTACAGAACAGCAAAGATTGCCGCCTGTTCTTTCCCCTGGAAGCTTCATCCCAGAGGGCCACCCGCCAGATGCCAGTTGGAGCTCTCCTGTATGAGGTATCTGTCGACTCCTGCTGGGAGATGTGTCCCAGTCAGGAGGCACGGGGGTCAGGGACCCACTGAGGAGGCAGTCTGTCACTTATCAGATCTCGAATGCTATGCTGAGAGGTCCGCTGCTCTCTTCAGAGCCAGCAGGCAGGAACATTTAAGTCTGCTGAAGCTGCACCCACAGCTGCCCCTTCCCCCAGGTGCTCTGTCCCAGGGATGTGGGAGTTTTATCTATAAGTCCCTCACTGTGGCTACTGCCTTTCTTTCAGAGATGTCCTGCCCAGAGAGGAGGAATCTAGAGAGGCAGCCTGGCTACGTCGGCTTTGCAGCGCTGCAGTGGACTCTGCCCAGTTCGAACTTCCAAGTGGCTTTGTTTACACTGTGAGGGGAAAACCACCTACTCAAGCCTCAATAATAGCGGACGCCCCTCCCCCGACAAAGCTCAAGTGTCCCAGGTTGACTTCAGACTGCTGTGCTGGCAGCACGAATTTCAAGCCAGTGGATTTTAGCTTGCTGGGCTCCGTGGGGGTAGGATCCGCTGAGCTAGACCACTTGACTCCTTGGCTTCCGCCCCCTTTCCAGAGGAGTAAACGGTTTTGTCTTGCTGGTGTTTCAGGCACCACTGGGGTATGAAAAATAATTCCTGCAGCTAGCTGGGTGTCTGCCCAAATGGCTGCCCAGTTCTGTGCTTGAAACCCAGGGCCCTGGTGGCACAGGCACCCAAGGGAATCTCCTGTTGTTGGGTTGTGAAGACTGTAGGAAAAGCATGCATTTAGGCCGGAATGCACCATTCCTCATGGCTCAGTCCCTCATGACTTTCCTTGGCTAGGGGAGGGAGTTCCCTGACCCCATACACTGCTGTGGTGAGGCAACACCCTATCCTGCTTCAGCTCACCCTTCATTGGGCTGCACCCACTGTCTAACCAGTCCCAGTGAGATGAGTCAGGTACCTCAGTTGGAAATGCAGAAACCACCTGCCTTCTGTGTTGATCTTGCTGGAAGCTGCAGACCAGAGCTGTTCTTATGCAGCCATCTTACTAGCCACCTGCATTATTATATAAATTTCAAACTTAAATAGTTTTTAAAATGAAGAGCTTGATTGAAAACTATATGTTATATTAAAACTAAATAAATTTACAACATAGCTCTTCCAAAGAGAATATGGGGCTATATCTCACATTTTCAAATGAGTCTCAGAACCATGAGTAATAAGAAATAAAAAGATTTCATAATTTTTAAGCAAGGAGTTTAAAAATTTTAATGGTAAATGATACAGCTATCAACAAGACTTTTATGTTGCCAGCAATTTTGTTTTTGTTTATTTTTCAGGCTTCCTATATCTCATGTCAAATATAATGGCTTAAAGAATCTGAAATGTAATATTCGGGTCTTAGGTAGGGTGCTAAGTATACTCACTCCCAAAAATCTTCATGAAAAGAATAATTGAAAGAAAACTGAATTTGGAGTCTGGGCTTCAAGTTCTGGTTCAGTTCAAGCACTTATTAATTAATGGCCTTTATTAAGTCCCTTAATATCACTGAGATTTAATTTCTTTTTTAAATTTTTTTAAAGAGATAGGGTCTTGCTCTGTTTCCCAGCCTGGAGGGCAGTGATGCAGTCATAGCTCACTGCAGCCGCAAACTCCTGGATGATCCTCCTGCCTCAGTCTGAAATAGATAAAACTACAGGTGCATGCCATCATGCCTGGCTATATTTTTTTATTTAAAAGGCAGGATCTTGCTATGTTGCCCAGGCTGGTCTCAAGCTCCTGGGCTCAAATAATCCTCCTCTCTCCGCATCCTGGGTGGGATGACAGGCATGACCCATCACACCCACCTAGATTTAATTTTTACACATACAAAAAGGAGTAATTGCATATGCCCTACATTTCTGACATTGTTGTGTGAATGTTACATGGTAAAATTTGTAGCAAAGTGTTTTGTAGGGAGTAAATCACCATCCAAAATATTATCAAAATAGTGATTTCTACCTCAGTGAGGTTCCTAAAGCTACTCCTGAAGGTAATTTTCATCATCTTCCTCTGAACTAGTGAGAAATTTTTAATGTGGCTTCCAGTCCCACTGCTACTTATTACTCTCAAGCTATCTGACTGAGCTGAAATCTATTCAAAGTACTTCCTTGCTGGAGAGGATTGCTTTTATTCATAATCTCAGGTCTGTCTCCACTTGAAAGCACAATTCAACTTTATTAGGAGGTTTTTGTAATGATAATGTGGTATATTCCTTCAGACATAAAGAGGTATGAAATAGAAAATTATGCTAATATATAAATACAAAAGCAAGAGAAAGACAAGAATGTTTTTATCTGTCAGAACTCTAATCCTAAAGGAATTAAATAACAAGCTTTTTAGAGGGGGAAAATCAAGTTAAATGGAAAATATTGTTATACATTAAGAGGCAAACTAATACACAAAGAAGTAAAAATGGGAAGTAGCAGGATCACCTAACAAGAGGTTCTAAAATCCAAATCTTAGATTAAAATGTGCATATTGTTACTTCTGTAGCTATGGTTATATACCTGAATCATTCTGAGGTGCTTATTGTGAAATCTTGCACTGATACTCTTAGCAAATTAAATAAGTCTTATTTGATCTATCTGACCTTCCATGAGGCTAGGGTAAGATTAAATAAAAAGACCATGAATGTTTGCTTTTGATGGGGTTCAGGAACACTATCCCAAAATATGGTACCTTGGCTTTTTAGAAAACAGCAGAAGCAAAAACGTCACTCTCACCTTCCCCTCACATTTCTCCTTTGAAGCAGATCATAACACACTTATTGGAGAGGTGCCCTTCCTATTCTCTAAGGAAAAGAATATCCTTATCTCTAAAGACGAAGGGGGCAGGAACTATTGTTCACGCCTGTAATCAAAGCACCTTGGGAAGCCAAGGTGGGCGTATCATGAGACCAGCCTGACCAACATGGTGAAACCCTGTCTCTACTAAAAACACAAAAAAATTAGCCAGGCATGGTGGTGCACACCTGTAATCCCAGCTACTCAGGAGGCTGAGGCAGGAGAATTGTTTGAACCCGAGAGGCGGAGGTTGCAGTCAGCCGAGATAGTGCCATTGCACTCCAGTCGGGGCAACAGAGCAAGACTCCGTCTCAAAAAAAAAAAAAAAAAGAAAAAGAAAAAAAAGAAAAAAGGACAGATAATTAACAGAATCAACAGGCCGTGCTAAGTTCCCCCCAGTTTATTGCCATTAGATCATATCCTTTGCCTTTCAATAATATTTGTCCACAACTGTCCCTTCTTTATCAAACCTAAGCATAAAATACACAAGTTCACATCTTTGGGTCTTGATGTTAAAAGGCTTCCATGTCTTGCAAGACGTACATTTCTCTTATTAGTCTGCCTCTTGTTATAGGGTCCTCAACCATGGACATAGCAATGGATAAGGAAATAAATTTTTTCCTCTCCTATACTTCAAATTATCTAACCATTGAGAAAACTGGTGATGGGCATTTGAATGCTTTCTTGAAATCAGATATAAAAATGTGGATTTATTTCCAAGAAATAACTAGAAATTAAACTTATTTCCAAGTAATTAATAAAATTAAAGCATTCAGGGCTATGCATACTGCCTCATGCCTGACATTCCAGCTCTTTGGGAGGTTGAGGCAGGAGGTTCGCTTGAGCCCAGGAGGTTGAGGCTGCAGTGAGCTATGATCATGACACTGCACTCCAGACTGGGTGAGAGAGTGAGGCCCTGTCTCAAAAATAAAAAAAATAAAAATAAAAAAATTTTAAAACCATTCAAACAGTAGGGAAGAGAAAACCTTGGAAATGGATTCAAATCTTTATATTACATCTTTATATAACATCTACATATAACATCATCAAAATGATCTTAAATTGTATAAAGCATGTATATGAAACAGGTCCAAGATTTTATTAACTTACCCACACTATATTAAGAAACATTTAACACAGGTAATAACCACATTGTATAATTTCATCTAATTGTTAATATTAGCTATTATCTTAGAAACTAATAATAACAATGTTTCTATCCACAGAAAGATGTAACAAATTCCAGTATGTGATTCTGTTGCTTTTCCCATCATTGGCTTTGGTGTGCAATATTTTTCCTTCGTAATTATTTTAGTTGAGTATTTTCAATATTTGCAACCATATCTTTTAGTTATTTGACATACTGTCTAAAATCAGTAATTTTATTGCTTTGGTAAATCTACCTATTATTTCTATTTTCCATTTAAACCTCAACAAAGTAAGTGTTTGTATGGCCTAGAGCAACTTAATCTTATTTTTATCATGTTTCTATTTAATGTGTATATGTATTTTCATGTGCCATGTGAATTGATTCAACATATTATTAATAACAACATGATCTAAATTTATTATATAAGTAATAAAGGCTAAAAATTTATCAACACAAATGAGTCCACTAGAAATAGGGGTCATAATTTGATGAATAAAAAAAATCAAATATGATTTTTAAGCCATAAACATTTTTATACTAGGACATTTTATATGCTATAGATCAAAATATGAATAATCATCATCACATTGGTTTTACATTTCCAAGTTAAACAAACTTTAATCTCAACATAACAAGATGTTTAGCCTAAAACCTTACAATTTTATATACCTGATTTAAATCAGATTCAAGTAGGCAATTTTTCCAATTATATTAAGGAAAACATTCCTCTTGTTAGAGAAGAGAAAGCATTGATATTTAAAAGACATAGAATATTTTATTGATTTGATCGAGTCATTCTGAGTCCTAGTTATAATTTTAAAATATCTTAGTAACATTTTACTAAAATTCACCTAGCATCGACATACGAAACTAATTGATACTATATTAAAACATGTACAAGTTTACACAGTCCCTATGAAAATAACTTTAGAATCATAAAGATAATAATGGTAATTATAATAAACAATCTCTCATCTCAAGAAAATAGTTTGCTTTAAATCCATCAAGATCATTAGCCCATAAACTTGGTCTTATTGGTAGAAATTTCCAATGAGAGGTGAAAAGGTAGCTTAATATTAAGCAGGGAAAAATAAGTGAAAGTGTATTGATAAGTTTTGTCAATTTAAAATAACACAGAGATAATCCTTATTCAGTTATAACGTGTTACTATGAGTGAAAAAACAAAAAAAAATTTATGCTGAATTCTCAAATTTGTATTAAAGGTGGCACAGCAGGTTGTAAATTTTAACATAAGCTGGTACTGCATGTTTTGTCTTTTAGCATTTAAATTGTGGCACTACAATTTGGAAGCTGTGCAGCTTGTTACTCCAAAACAAATCTCACCTAAGAGGAAATGGCAGCCTTCCACACTGTGGTCTGATTGCATTAGACCAAGTACGGCTAAAGAAAGAAATATTTTGACAGGGGAGATTGCACTTGAACACATCAAAGTGTCAGTTCAGATATGTGGCATCTGAAAAGCACCCTCCCCTTTTCCCCATTGCATGAAATTTGCCACCTCTCATTGTCTCTTCCAGATGGTGTACTGAGTTCTCTTCAGCTTTATTCCTAGAGAGCTCAAGTTGACATCAATCTGTTATGCCATTTTCTTGTAATACTAATGTGGCTTATTTATCAATGCCAATTAATCAATGGCACAGAACGGGTTCTTCCTTAGCAGCTAATGTTGTTTCATTTTTTTAATATTCAAAAAAAATTTTAAGGGCAGTGACCAGATTGGGAAGCCATGCATCTGGCAGACTGTGGCCACTTAGGAGGCATTCAACTGATGTAAAGGTGAAGCCATTTATTTCAAAATATGATTAAGAAGCATATTGGGAGGTTATTATTTCTAGCAGAAGGGTGAGAGTAATTCTGTGAGATAAGAAGAAATTTAATTTTTTTGTAATAACAAGTCATGTCTGTCTTAATGACCTTGTATCACCATATAAAGAAAAAGAAAACCCTATCATATTTGTAAATTTTTAGCTTTTTATTAATCTTAGTGCAGCATCATTACACAAAAGATATAAGGAAGTCCCCACATCTACTACGGTTATACTTTATCACTGTGATCTTCTTTTTTTCAGAGTAAATATACTGTAGGATAGGACTTATATAATAAGAGATACCCAAAATGCGATAATATTTTCAGGCAATCTAGGATTACTGTAATAGTTGCTCTGAATTTCAGTTCTCGGGGTCATATCCAAATCACCTACTTTCTGGGCCCTAGAATTAGGGCAAAAATTACATAAGATATCAAACGATGCCACCATCGATGGAATAATAGCTATTGAGCCAGATTCCCCAATTCAAACAAGAAAAAGAAGAAGAAAAAATTACTTTTAGCATCAGTAATTTGGATCTAATAAACAATTATAAAAATGATCTTAATGATCCCTAGTTCTTTCAAGTAGTTTATCAACCTCATTATAGTTGTATGAGGAAAGGTGTACTTTGAAAACATTAGAAAGGAATATGGTATTCAAGTTAATTTAGTGTAAGCATTCTAAAATCAATATTTTGTACTATCTACTTAATATTGATTATGTACACAATCTTCTAGGGGAGGTCCTAGCAATGTGAAAACCTTACAGTTTCAACAATATGATAAAGAAAATATGAGAGAAAGAGAGACTGGTATAATTCATTAATAATGAATAATGGGCATATTAACAAAAATAATTTTTCATGATACATAGAAATTTATGAGGTATGTGGAAGGAAATAAATAATGAAATCCTTTTTTTTCCATTGTAAATCAACCTCATAAGTCCATCTTTTTTGTCCCTGACTTCCAAAGGCAACACTGAGGAAGTCTAGCCAAAAGACTGTTAGTTTTACTCTAGAATTTGACACAAAATGAAATTCACGGGTCATGGCTGGAGCATTCTGACAAGACACACAACTGTGATCTTGCCTTTGAAAAACTCCGCAAGGCAGAATATGAGATCAGAATAAACTAAAAATGTTAAAAAGCTGGGGAATGGGCATTGAGAAAGTAATTTCTGCTTTACAACCACCATGCCCATCTTAACCTGTTTATATTTTCGAGCACTATAAAGAGAGAAGTCCAGGAGAAAATATATTTCTCTAAACCTTGTATTTCACCATATGTTGTATTTGACCCATAAACTTTCCCTTTCTCAAACTTTATCATTTCCCTCATGGTTTGCCATTCCTCTCACCGTGCACCAAAGCAAAGAAAATATCTTTTCAGATTTTATCTATCTTCTACAGTCTGGTTTAAGTTTCAATTCTTCCAAAACCTTGCCAGAGAATCCCAATGATCTCATCCCACTTTCTAAATATGTGCCTTGTTTCCTTCCTCTATAATAATTAATATGTTCTAGCTGACATTAATTAAGCACTTACCACGTGCCAGACACACATTCTTACAAGTGATTTACATGTATTTCCTCATTTAATCCTCACAACAACCCAATGAAGTTGGGTTACTATCATCTCCCTTTTATAGATGTTAAGGGAGTTTTCCAATGTTATACAAGTGCAGAGCCAGGATTTGAATCACAGTTATTTTATTGTAGAACCATAAAAAAACTCTCAGAAGTCTATAAATTATTTCAGTAAAACTGTGCTTTAAAAACAGTGTGCATATTATCTTTTCAAAGTAACATTTTCCTGATTATTAAGGAAACACACACTTATCATAGAAAATTTGAAAACATCTGTAAAAAGAGTTGGAAAAAAAAAAGTCTTTTATAAATCCTCCTCCTGACTAGTATTAGGTCAGAGTATTTTTTGGGTGTATTTTGAATGTGGATGTATGTGTGCCAAAACCTTTGTAAAATATTGATCACATTGAATATACAAATTGGTTTTCTACATTTCCTGTTACTACTATCTCATGAAAATTTTCCTTATGCTTGAATAGTTTTGAAAAATAATTTTGATAATCGAATGGAAGCTATCCTCCTATAATGGTGAGTAACTCAAGCAGTTCTCTATGTGGTTGTCACATATTATTAATAACAAAAGGTTATATCAGATATTGACATTAATATTATTCATATTGTCAGTGAAATCTTCTTGCCAACACTGGGATGAAACTGTAGAGAAGGTTTAATTCTACTGTAAAAGGTGAAATTATATCACAGAATCACAAATGATTTTCCCATTATGGAAAAACATCCTGAGAATGTCAGGAAGGCCTGATATCAACTGCTGTTTCCAAGAGTTTAGAAAACAACTGTCAATGTTCCTATCCAGAGAGAAATCTGGATTGTGCTGCCAATCTTATAACCTGGCCCTCACCTTGCTTACAGCGGCTTGTCAAGGAAAGAGAAAAGTCCCAAAAGAGCCCTTTGCTCTTTTTCTTGTGCTCTCTGAGATACTCCCCTTTCCTTCTCACTATTTACAAAAGGGAGGTGGGAGAAAAATTCAGGGACAATGTATTTTAAATGATTTCTATGGCTAAGTTAAATGTTGTGGGGGGTGTAATTTTCAAAGGATGTAGGCATCCTGAGTCAACAGGCTTTGCATCTGCCAGTGTTCCTTTGAAAACCTCAGGAGAGTCTTTAAAAGCAAATAGAAGATCCTCTATGGGAGCCGGCTTAGATATGTGCTGTCTCCAAGAGCTCTGTAAATGTAGATTAACTGACCTCTCTGGGTCCTTCTCTTAATCCCATGCTCTGAATATGGAAATGACAGTTCACGTGTATCTCCAATGCAACAGTCAAATAAGTTTAACTTAAAGGAACTAATTTATGCTAATAAGACTTTCAGCAAAGATGAGAACTGTAAATTGCTTTGTTTTAAAAGCTTGAATTAATTGGATTAATATTTCATTTTAAGCAGCTTGAATATGGCCACATGACTAATAAATGTGCATGAGGTAAAATCTATTCACTGAGTGTACTATTCCTTCTTAAAAAATAACTAGGATGTTATCTACATTTTAATAACAGAAATTAACATTGCATTCCATTTATTTATTCAACAAATGTGTATTGAACACAATTAAATGAAAAAGCTCTGTTGAGTTTGCAGGAGATGAGAAAATGAATATGATGTAATCAAGTAGCTTACAAGTCAGCGCAAGAATATAGACAAAATACAAGTTAGAAAGAGATGTCATGAAAGATGTAGCTTAAAAATAAGTGGTGTGCAGAAGATGAGAAATAATTGACAGCTCTAGAATCAGAAAGGGCCTTATGAAGAAAGTAATATTCCAGCTCTGTCTTGAAGGGAATTAGAAACGTGATGCTGAGGAATAAGTATTCAAGAAGAGAAAAAAATAATAGGAAGAAAGGCACTAGGAAGGAAATCTTTAGTGTAAATATAGACAGCAGCACAGCTTCTTTACTTCCTATGTGACTAGATTTGTTCAGGTGCACAGTAAGTTCTCGCAGTATTTACCATCTAAGTTATTTCCTGAAATTTCATTCAGTGTTTTTGGGAATGCCTTATGTCTCAGTTTCCTCAACTGAAAGAAACCTATAGGATTAGATGATTTACAAGTTCTTTCTGGTTCAAATCTCTGAAAATGTGAGTCATTCAAAAATCATGTTGATTAAATTGTCAACCAAATACTTAAATAATTTTAGGTATCAATAAATTATAGGAAATAAAATTATTTACCAAGAGAAGGCAAAATAAAGTGATAGTTTGAGAAAAGGCAAAATAGAGAATTATTTTGTCACTGCTGTTCATTTAAATTCTGAAGAGGTATGGATGCCTTATTGTATCTTCCAATTAGTATCTGATATTTACCACAACCTATGATTGGGATCTAAACTAAAGCATCTAAGTAGATATAATTCTTCTGTAGAAAACAGTTAGAATTGCACCTTTGTGCCCTCATCTATTACCTCTAGTGGAATGTTATTTGTGTTCCCTTTTCAAAAAAAATTACTGCTTTATGAGTAAACTATTAATATTTCAAAAATATTTCTAAAGTTTTTCCCCTCATATTTGGGGTTAAGAGGTCTGTGGCTGAAAATTTCTAATTAATGTTATCATGATTTCCAGCATATTTTTATTTAGAAATATAAGTTTGAGTGGTAAAATTATTAGAACTGGTTGAAAATGTTTGATGTATCTACTTACAGGAGCCTTCAACATACATTCAAAAATTTCCTTGTCTAGAAAGCAATTAAAACCAAAAAACTAGTTTGTTTTCTCATTTAATATTTTATCATAGTACTTTAGAAATAATGGTGCATTAGGCTGGGAGCGATGGCTCATGCCTGTAATCTCAGCACTCTAGGAGGCTGAGGCGGACAGATCGCTTTAGGTCAGGAGTTTGAGACCTGCCTGGCCAACATGGTGAAACCCCATCTCTGCTGAAAATACAAAAATTAGCTGGGCATGTTGGCGGGAGCCTGTAACCCCAGCTACTAGGGAGGCTGAGGCATGAGAATCACTTGAACCTGGGAGGCAGAGGCCGCAGTGAGCCAAGATCATACCACTGCACTCCAGCCTGAGTGACAGAGTTAGGCCTCATCTCAAAAATAAAAAATAAATAAAAAATTAATGGTGTTTTAAAGCAAATTATCTACAGTGATTATCATTGTGGTTTGAGTTTAAGAAATACTGGAGATGTTAATTTAAAATGTTTATAGTATACACTTCTGCATGGCTTGAATTTTGTTTTTACTTTTGTGATTAAAAAATCAATAAAATTCATAATTAAAATAATTTAAAATATAGATCAACAATTTAATGAAAGAAATATGTGTCTAGTGCCTTCATAATCATCAAAATTAAAGAATTTACTTGAAGGCTTTTTGAGCCTATGCCAAATTTTTGAGTTTACATACATGATCATTTCAAGGTTCCATGTGGTACAGCTTTATATGCATCTAATATGCCTTTTCCTTAATTTGGGCTTTGCTAAACACAACTTTTTGTTTCCTCTGACAACAGGTAAGTGTTCTTGTCTAGAAAGGGTATATACTTGGTTTATGGCATGGCTATAATAAATGACTGAGTTCTATACTGTCAATGATAAAACTTGGTCTCACATCAATATAATGGCCATGCCATATATGATTCTTGACTGTGATATACTTAAACAAAGGCATCTACCTGTGCTGCCTCAAATTAAGAAGTTTTCCCAAGTCCAGACTACAATCTTGGAGTTATCCCACCTAGGTCACCACAAATTTAATCTGCCACGTTAAGAGAAAATTTAAGATGTGAGAAAGATAAGTAAGATATATGTAGAAAGGTACAGGTACTCAGCATTGTCATCAAAATTAGCTAGATTAGTACTAAATGGTTTCTCAAAATGTCAACTATTTCAACTTTAGATTGGCTGACTGCTGCTGATTCTTAGGAAAAAAAGAACAGGTTTATTGATACATGATTCTTAGTAAACATCCTTAGATGACTAAGTTTCTTCTTGCTCACCAACAGGAGCTATAGTATCTGAAGCCACCTATTAAATACATTTCTATTTTCTCCTGAATCTTTTAGTCATATTTATCTTTTTCTTCAAAGTAAAATGGACTATGCATATAATTTGGGAGTGGGGTATTCCATTACATAGTCAAATACCTGATTTCTACAATGTAATTATACCGTTTCTAATTTGTATTTGGGGCTATTTTTACAGAAACTAGACCAGCAACAGACCTTCATTCAACTTGCTATTAGCACTCACTGACTTGACTTATTGTTTGTGATGAAGCATAGTAATTAGGTAAATTCACTGTATTCCTGATAATCATCAAAATATTGGTGGGCTTTGATTTCCCGCTCAGAAAAGCAAGGAAGGTACAAATCTCCCACATATTACTAAGGAAATTGTGTAAACCATATTATTTATTCATACATATATATGTGTGTATATATGTGTATGTTTTTATATAATAATGGAGAATGGAAGGAAATTTAAAATGTAGGAAGACTCTAGATAATTAAATTTATATAGTAGAAGACACTGTGACCATCAAAAGGAAAAATATCATTCATGATACAGAAAAGGTAGGTTGAAACATACAATTAGCTAGAGGGAAAAGCAAGTAGTTTTTGTCTATCTTTTTAGTTTCATGTCATTTTAGTGGGAGAACAGTAAGGTAATAAACTAAACTGACGACATTGCAATGGAGCAAAGTTTATTAAAAACACCATAGAAATTTATTAAAAACATCATAGAATTAAAACAAGGATGTTTTAAACAGAGAAAAGTTACTGAGCTGCTGAAAGCTGCTGCCCCCACCTGGGCATTAAACAACAAAAACTTGACAACTTATGGCTTTCTCTATATTTGTAAAATTCTAGGATTTCTCATTTATGGGTTAAGCCACAAACTAATAGGAAGCAAACATTGTATTATGCTTGTCAATAAATATGACCTCGGAATCACTGTATATGAAAAGAAATCAGTCAGCCAACATTTTTTTTATTTATAGAAAATCAAATACTGACTTATGCATATGAACATAGTAAAGAAGCTTGACAATGTCAAAGAGCTTATATGCAATTGGCAAGGGAACCAAAATCAGTTGCACAATGTAAAGGTTTGAGTTGTAGATACCCACCTGATACCATGTATATGTATTGCAAGATCAATATGCATACCGTTATCAATGTAATCATTGAACCTAAATTTAACTTCTGTTCATACAATAACTAATTAAATTTATTGGGGCTTAATTCTTTCAACATCACTTCTTTTAAGAAAAATATTTTAGATGTTTCCTCCTTTGTTATATCAGCTGTAATGTCTCTAAGCTTTAGTTTTCTTTTTATTTTCGTGTCTCACAATTATATTTGTTATAGGTTTCTATTTCATTCATTGCTACCTGCTGACATTTGTCTCAGCTGTGAATGTTTTCACCTATGAAAGATAATCTCCTTAAATGTCTATAATTTACACTTCCAACTGTTGTGTGGAGTTTCAAACCTTATGTAATTGTGAGCAAATCTGTAAATTAGCACTAAGAAAACTGTTAGAAGTATAAGGTGTTTGAAATTTCTCTCAATGACTTTTTATGGTAGTTTTGGCTGCTCAGGAACCTCCTTATTTGTTTCCTCATTCATAGTCTGTTCTAGATAAATGAGATTGTGAGATATTTAACTTCATTGAGTAATGAAATTATATTTTAAATTTGGGACACAGGATTAGTAACAGGAAACATCAGACAAATGTAAAATGATATCATCTGAATTGATAATATTCCAATAACATTCAATCTAAATTCATGCATTCACTTATTCTTCCATGTTAGACAAACAATTTTTGAATGAATGAATTCAATCATCTTCCCTTCATGTTCTAGCCAGACCATACACAGCTCTGTTGTTTTCTGTTTTTAGTCAAAAATAAATAAATAAATAAGATTATGGTAAAAAAAAAAAAACATGCTATCAGTTCACAAGGGTAAAAAGTAAAAGAGGAAAAGCCCTGCTCCCCTGTTTTCTTATTTCCATTTGTCAAAATTAAATACTACTAACACAAATTTATTTTTAAAAAGATTTTCACAAATAAATAGTTGTGTAAATTTCTGATATTGACTGAGAGATTTTGCAACAAGGGGAAGTTTTAAAACTCTGGCACGCAATTATGGAGTTAGTTTGTTTATCAAATAGTCTAGGGCTGGCAATAGCAACTAAGCTTCAAGTTGATGGGTACAAAATTATTTCATATTTCCTGAGTTGAAAACTTGTTATTCTATTGAGGATATGCTTGACTCATGACTTAAGCAACTGAAAGAATCTATTTGCAATTTACTGAGATGACATATAAATTTGAGGGGTCATTTATATACAGCATTAAATAAATCACGACGATGGATATGACTGTAGATAGAAAAAAGGTATCCTAGAATTAATCCCTGTGGGGAACTCCAACATTTAGAGGTAGAGGAGGTAAACATAAATGAATGAAAGAGATTAAGAAGAGCAGAAAGGTAGGAGGAATTTTGGTGTCATGAAAGCCATGTTAAGAAAAGTTTCAAAAAGAAGAGAATGACCCTCTATGTCAAATGCTGCTGATAGATCAACAAAGACTAAAACTAAAATGTAAGCATGCCATATGAAGATCATTTTGGACTTTGGTAAGAGTCATTTTGGTAAAATGGCAAAGTCCAATGACTGACGAGTGATTTCAAGAAAAGACGGAGGAGCAAAATTAGAGATAGCGAAATTCAGCTAGACTTCTAAGACTTGTTTTTTCTTGGAAAGGAAAGAAATCAGGATGTAGCCAGGGGAAAAATTGGGGTCCAAAGAAAGTTTTTAAAATATTGGATAAATATCATCCTTTTATGCTGATGATCATAGAGGAAAGAATAATGAGACTTTTAGACAGACAGGTCATCTATAATAAAAGGAGAGAAGGTAGCATATAGAGTCACAGATGCTATTACTTACACATGTAGGTGTGATGGCAGAAGCTTCTATTGCAATGCAGACATATGTATTGTAAAAATTAAAAGTTGAAAAGTGACATATCTTTAGGGTATCATCTACAGACATTAGACGCTCAGACACATAATCAAAAGATACATTAAAATGAGTGAGCATCTTGTGGGAAAATTTGCATAACATCATTTGCATTTATTCTAATATTCATGACAGTTTGACATCTACATCCTATGTTTACATTGAGAAAAGTCATCAGTTATATATTACATGCTTCATTAGCTTACTTTTCTTAGAATCAAATGTCTGTAGATTTATTCTATTAATTGTGAATAAACATCATGAGTAGCAGTTGCCAAAGTGATACCACATAATGTGTAATAGTTCTGGGGCTCATTGACTAACATGTTCAATTAAAAGTTGTTACAAATTTCCTGGTAACCCTTTTATTTTGTATATGAATTTAACAAAGCAATAAAAGTGAGATGGGATTGAAGCTGTAACTACAAATAAAAATTAAATATTTAATAATGCTGAAGTAAATGAAAATTGAGTGAACATCTCAGGTAGTTATTATATGACTACATTTTAGTGCATTTCTCTTGATCTTATCAGTTTTCCCATTATTTTTTCCATTACATTAAAAAAACTTATAATAAGTAAATTTGCTTCTTTTCTTCATCAAAACCAGTTCTTCTCAGAATTTCATGTTCATAGGAATCAATTAAGATCTTGTTAAAATGTAGGTTCTGATTCCGTAATCCAGAGTGGGGCCCATGCTTTTGCATTTCTAACTAGATTTCAGGTTTTGCCCATGCAGCTGGTTAGCAGAACACACTTGGAAAACAAGGGTCTAAACCACTCTGTTCTTGGCATTTGTGCAGAGGTCGAGATAAATTAATCATTTTATGCCTAATTTTTGGGTTGCCATTAAAAAGTTAGTTAAGTAGTTAAGTCATATGCCAGTTAATGAAGGGGATATGTTATATGTTCTGAAAAATGTATTCTTAGGCATTTTGGTCATTGTGGGAACATCACAGAGTGTATTTACACAAGTCCACATGGTGTAGCTTACTACACACATAGGCTATCTGGTATAACCTATCACTCCTAGCCTGCACACCTGTATAGTATGTTACTGTACTGAATACTGTAGGCAATTGTAATACAATGGTATTTGTATATCTAAATGTATCTAACTAAACATAGAAAAGGCACAGTAAAAATTCAGTATTATAATCTCAGGAGACCACTATGGTAGAGGCGGTCGGTCATTGACTGTTATTATGCCACACATGACTGTAAAACTTAAAAAAAAAATTTAGTTGATTATCAATATGTATATTCCTAGAAGACCATATAAATACATACAATTTCAAATCCTACTTAAAATATTATGGCCTCTAACTAAAAACAAATAAATACATTTTATAACAATTCCTCAGTCCAAACGTATTTACTCATTATTTTATTTACCAACCCAGTGCCTAATTTCATACCAGCCCACTCACTAAATAACAAAATCAAAGGAATGAAGATTAAGTTAAAATGCGGACAACTATGTTGAATCTGACACACTGACCACACCACAGAGGAAACAAACAACTCAAATAGTGTTATTTAAAATTGCAATCCTGTAAGTGGCAATGAACATTTTGCTATGACTATGCTGTGCGGTTTTCCCCACACCTGCTCCCACTTGCCAGGTTAGACTGGCTCAATCTGCTCTACCGTGGGATCACAATCATTTGAACAAATCCCCTCAGGGCAGTAATATCCAGGCAGCCAGTGTTGTCTCAGAAGAGCTCCTGACACCATTCCCCATGAATCTGTAATTTTGTTTATGTATAGTAAAAGCATGGCATAGGAAAAAAGACAGCATGCCACTGATGGGAAAACTTTCTAACCTGCTTTCACAAAGCACTAAGATCTCTCTGAAATATTGTGAATATTCAGGATACACAGTGTTTATGCATTAAAAGAGGATAAGGGACATGTTGTAAAGGTCTGATTTCACAGGAGTCATTCTAGACGGCTAGTTATACAAACCACTCTTGCAGTTTAAGATTTAGGTAACAGATATACTGTAAATACTTTGTTATAGTGCGAGAGATACTCTCTGAGAAAGTCTAACTTTTTCAAAACATTCAGATGTCACCTAAGAGCCGAGTAAGGAGCAATTCATTCTACATTACATTATTTCACGGGTATAGTGCTATATCTTAATCCACCTTTATACACATGTGCACACACATCTACTTATGCATCTATCCATATTATTTAGACCATCAAAGGAGGTAGAAGAGAGTTCAACATTTTAAAATACTTTCATCCTTCTTGCTGTTTTGCATTACGCTGTATACCTGAAAATCTTCATATTACTGAATACTATACTATTAAGAGGAAAAAATAAGAATAATATTTTATCACAATGACTATGCATTATAGCAATTTTTTAAAATTTGAAAAATATATGTGTGTATATATGAAAGACAGTAAGTGTGCTGGGGGAAAGAGTCATTCAACCCTTTTTTAAGTGGCTAATTCAGCAAAATTTCATTTTCTAACTAATATAACTCCAATTTAAAAATCCATAATATTATACTACAAGGGCACAGTTGACCTAATCTGCCAATTATGTTTGTTGTAGAAAAGAGAAACCCAGGGCAAATATATAAATAAAACAATTTGTATTTTTAAGCCCAAATAGTCTATCGGTTCTTGCTGTAAGAGGTACAGGTTTAGTGTTCCTTAACCAAAATGCTTGGGGCTGGAAGTACTTCAGAGCTTCAGATTTTAGGTTTTTGGTGGGTTTTTTTTTTAATATTTGCATTATATACACTTACTGGTAGAGCATCCCTAATCTAAAGATTTGAAATCTGAAATGCTGCAATGACCATTTCCTTTGAATGTCACATTGGTGCTCAAAAAGTTCGGATTTCAAATTTTTGGACGTGGGATGCTAAACCTGAATTTAAAAATACATTAACTCTTTCAACTCACTGGGTAGGTGCACATAGAATACTTTGTGTCATTTTTTTAAGGGACTGGGTCTCCCTCTGTTGCCCAAGCTGGAGTGCAGTGGCATGATCATAGTTCACTGCAGCCTTGAACTCCTAGGCTCAAGGGATCCTCCCACCTCAGCCTCCTGAGTACCTGGGACTACAGAAGCATGCCACCATTCCTGGCTAAGTTTTAATTTTTTTTTTTTTTTTTTTTTTTTTTTTACAAATGGGGGTCTCACTCTGTTACCCAGGTTGTTCATGAACTCCTGGCCTCAAGCAGTCCTCCCATCTTGGCCTCCAAAGTGCTGGGATTACAGGTGTGAGCCACTGTGCTCAGCTTTTGTGTTGTTTAATATAGATTACATTTATTTATTCTGCCAAAGACAGCATTGATTTTTGCCATATATTTCTCATGTGATTCTCACAAGCACTTTAATAAAATAGTAAATGAAAATATTGCTTTGTTAACTAGCAATTTTTATGAACATTGATTTTTATTAACATAATATAAAACACTAGTATTTATTATTTTTGGTTTGATGAGTCAGATAATTTGCCTTATCATAGTCATCATTTCATTATTTAAGGAATCATATCAATTGCCTCTTGTTGGACTGTAATGAGTTAGATCAAAAGAAAGTGAGTTTGATAGTCAGAAACAAGGGATTGTAGATCTGCATTACCAAAATGGAAATGGGAAAAATAAGAAAGTTACATGCGTTCTTTTGGAAATCTCTTTCAGAGGTGGAAGGGAGGTGATGTTATTAAACATTTATTAAGGATCTGCACATATTAAGCACTATGCTATGTGCTTTGTTTAATTTACCTAATAATGCCCTGAGATAGTTATGGTCATCCTCAAGTTGTAGGTAAAACAAACACAGAGGATGGGTCAGTAGCCTCGCATCTCTAGGCCAGTGAGGAACAGAACTAAGACTCCAACCTGGATCTACATGATTTTAAAACCTAAACATTTTTCTCAACTGGGTAAAATGAGTGAACTAATAAAGTTAGTAAATTTCCCAGATAAAATATTTTTCTTTGTCATAATCTAAGCAAATATCAAGAATATTTTAATGTTTGATGGAAGGGGACCTGTTAGAACCAGCATTTGTATTACTTAAATAATTTCAACATTTATTTTAGATTTAGGGGGTGCATGTGCAGGTTTGTTACATGGATATATTGCATGATGCTGAGGTTTAGGGTACGAATGATCCCACCACCCAGGTAGTAAGCATAGTACCCAATAGGTAGTTTTCCAGCCCTCCTCCACCCAGCAGTCCCCAGGGTTTATTGTTCCCAACTTTCTGTTCAGTGTTCCCAATGTTTAGGTCCCACTTATAAGTGAGGAAATGCAGTATTTGAGAGCCAGTATTCTAATAACTTAAATCCAAAATTTGCAGATTCCAAAAAGACTGAAACAAGTCAATTTTACTTACAATTTAACTAAAGATATATTAATAGATCAATTTTCACTATGCTTTAGGTGATATGGAATCTTAAATAAGCTTGAACTTCATGATCAAGTTTTCCATGTTTCATAATTCTGAAGTAATTAGGGTTCACTTTTTCCTAATCAAGGCCAAGATTTTTCAACAGTTAAGATAATTCTGACAAACAATGATTAATAATCAGCAACCTCTTTTGTTATCTAGTACTTCACTTATTTAATATTCAGTTTCTATTATTTTAGAAACAAAACTTCAACTCCTATCTTCAAGGTCTTTAAGTGCATTTATTTCTGTATTCCTGAAAGACAGCTTTTATCCAAGAAATAAAATTTACTAAAATGTTAATACCCTAAGCAGTAAGACCCAAAACTTTAACCACCCTGCTCAATGTTGCATAAACAATCAAGGAATTGTTAAGAATTCACTCTAAATGCGATGTCATGTGTTGAACATAAAATTCAACTCTCTTAATGAAGCAAGCAAACAAACTTCTTTGCACTTTGTAATATGTATATATTATCTACTGTGGTAATCTAAGAAGAAATAAATTCAGTTCCCACTTGTAAACAGAACCTCATTAAATGCATGAATATGTGGAAGAAATGTGAAAAAAAGCATGGTCTAATGGTTAAGTGACTGTGATTGTCAGTCAATAAAAATGGTCCCCAATCTGTCACTGACTCCAGTATTTGTCCTTGGGAAAATATCCTGACTCTTTCACAGCTCTCAATTCATCCTGTTTATAAAAGTTGTTTATGAAGTATTTTAGCATTTATAATGTGCTTAACAATATTTCAAAACCCCAGTGTAGGAATTATTACTTGTGTACAAAACTATTTATAGGAATGTCAGTTTCAACATAATTAAAAATTAAATATACAGTTATAATTCCCTATTTTTAGTAAAAATTAGATTTTTTAAAAAATTTCAAGGTTCAGAATACCCTAAAAGTATTAGATAATTTCATATGCTATTTGCAAAATAATATTTTCATGCATTTTATTTGTTTGCAAAACCTCTCATTAAAGACTACTTTTTAGTTACATTAACAAAAATCAAAGAAAATAATCTGAATCTATAATGATCTTTTAAAAATTCAAACTTGGTTTACCTAAACAAAACTGTATCATAGAATTTTAACAACAATAACGAAAAATACCGTCCACTGTCTCAGTTAGAACTGCGCATCAAACGATAAACAGTTTACATTCCAAATAATAAATAAAAATATTGACCCTAAAATAGTTATGCTAAAATAATATGTTTTTAAAAATATATTGGTAATAAAAGGTAAATTTTAAAAAGATTTTCATTCCAACAAGCCAGGGAACATACTTGCCAGTTTCTCTTTAAAAATAATTTTTAATAGAACATTGAGGCAGTCTAGTTAAAGCTGCCTAAATAACAAAATCTAGTCTCAGAAATGTGTTTCTGGAAATTATTTAGCTAGTATTCAAATAACGGTACAACCTGCATTACAAGCACCTCTTTTCTTTTTCAGTGCATACAAAACTCATGAGTTGGCATATATGATTTTGGTAAATACTAAAAGCTTTTGTATCTTCCATTAAATTTATTACACAACTTTCCTATGTCTCAAACAATGATAATCTTAGAGGAAAGTACTAAGGAAAGTCATCAAGAAAATCAAGAAACAAGATAGGATAAAAGTGAAGTCTACTGGTGCTCACCATGCTGTGAAATACATTTTTAAAAAAAGATTGACTTATGGATGGATAGGAAAATATCAATTGGAGCATCTAGGAGGTGGGTATAAAATTCTTCCAACTTTTAAATATATCTGAAATTTTTTTGACAAAATATTAGAAAAGTGGAATCCAATTAATGTTCTTCGTCAGAGCATTAAGTTCCAAAGGTGAGATATGAATGTCAATATTTTCTTTAGTATTTGTCCTTTTCTTTGAACATGCAATATTAAAATAACAGTCTAATAAAATGATTTAAGAAATCTATTAACCAACACTTCCTCTTTCCATCTCATAAATTATACTTTAAAATCTGTTCTGGGACAACTACTTGAAAAGCCAATGAGTTCCCTCCCAACATACACACTTAAGTTAAGAAATTCCAGGTAAAGCCCATTAAACCCTCTGACCCAAACCTAAGAAAGCAACACTTGTTTAAACAATGACTTCTCTTCCTATCCCTGAAATTAATGAGTCAGCCATGTGAATATATTTATTGGTAAGAAGAAACAAGGACACAAGTACGGATCTGTTGTTTCATATAATACAATATATATTATAACTAAAGCAAAATAAATTCATTTAAAATGTTTCCTTTGAATAACAATCTAAACATTTAATAAGTTCCAATTTCTAAAAATCACACAAAAATAAAGGCAAACAATATTCCAGGATTTTTAATGTAAGCTCCCTTTGTTCAATTATACAATAGTAATACTATTCCTCTATTTTGAGTATTTATTTTTAAATGGTACGATTTCTACCGATGGAAAGAATAACGGAGAATAAGAAATATACTACTTGGGCCTGGTGTGGTGGCTCACACCTGTAATCCCAGCACTTTGGGAGACCAAGGCAGGTAGATCACCTGAGGTCAGGAGTTAGAGACCAGCCTGGCTAACATGGTAAAACCATGTCTCTACTAAAAATACAAAAATTAGCTCGACATGGTGGTGCATCCTGTAATCCCAGCTACTCAAGAGGCTGAGGCAGGAGAATCGCTTGAACCCGGGAGGCAGAGGTTGCAGTGAACCGAGATCATGCCATTGCACTCCAGCCTGAGCGACAGAGTGAGACTCTGTCTCAGAAAAAAAAAAAAAAAGAAAGAAAGAAAAGAAATGTATTACTTGTACAGATATATGAAACAAACTCTCCTTTATGAAATACCCACCTTAAAGGAGATATGAGAAAATAAAATTTTTACTTGTTTTTAAATGAAACTGTTTGGCAAATAGAGTATGGGGATATGGTATGCTAAAAAGAACTAGAAAATTCAGAGTCCAAAAGGATATTTGCAGAAGAGGAAAAGAAACAAAAGAGTAGAGAGCTGGGGAAAATAAAAGATAGGCTTAATTTGGTCCTGCTATTTGAAATTAGGTTTTATACTTGATTATTGGAGTTAAGAAAAATATTATGACCAAAGTTTGAAACAAAGTTTTCTACAAATTCATAGAGGAGAAACATTTGGTCTATAGCATTGGTTTACTTCAGCGTTTTCAAAATGCCATGAGCAGCTTGTAAGTAATGGTGATGGTAGTTAAGAAAGTAGGCCCTCTGCGCAGTGGCTCACGCCTGTAATCCCAGCACTTTGGGAGGCCGAGGCGGGCAGATCACTTGAGGTCAGGAGTTCAAGACCAGCCTGGCAAACATGGTGAAACCCCGTCTCTACTAAAAATACAAAAATCAGCTGAGCATGGTGATGGGTGCCTGCGATCCAAGCTACTCAGGAGGCTAATCCAGGAGAATTGCTTAAACCCAGGAGACGGAGCTTGCAGTGAGCCGAGATAGCGCCACTGCACTCCAGCCTAGGCGACAGAGCGAGACTCTGCCTCAAAAAAAAAAAAAGTAGGTGCTGTAACTGTTTCTATAATTGTTTTAAATGGTTATTTGAAGAAAAGGGTGACAGGAAAATGGGAAATTATTATTCTGAAAGAAATGAAAGTTATGCATAAAGGCCTAGATAAAGATATGAGTAAAGTATGTATTACAGGCATAAGTAATACAAATGACAGTGGACTCAATCTGGACCCAGAATGGGAAAACCTGGGTTCTATAATAATCCAGACTTTACTCCAACAAAGCACATCTCCTCTTTGAAACAGCATCCTCCCTGCAAGATAAGAATTCCCACCTGAATGTTCTCAAAAAGTCTTTCTGCATGTAAAATTTCATGTTTCTGTGGCATCAAAATATCTGGAACATTTTTAACTTGTGACCAAGATACTGTTTGATTATATACAAGGCTACACAAAGGATATCTTTGATTATATACAGGGACATGTGGAAAAAAATAGGAAATCCCATTGAGAAGAAATGAGGAATGCTCAGTGGTTTAAAACTCAGATGACGACGAACAACTTACGAGGATCAATCTTAGGTAGGACTGAGTAAAGTTTGAACAGAAAGATAAGGATAAAAAAGTTAACAACTGTGTCACCTCTGCATCCCTGAAAAAAAGAAATTACAAAAATATGAGGATTTAGGGAGTAAGAAGATAACATCCTGGACAAAAACAAATCCCAAAATAGAACCCAAATTAACATCTTTTTCATAAAAATTCAAATACTATCCACAATAATTTTGGTCAAAGATAATCAAAGGAAATGAAGAAATAAGAGATAAAGGCAAAGACAATCCACATATGATGATAATTCATGAGGGATAAAAAGCTATTTAGTGCTCAGATGTTTTAATGACCTAGAGAAGTTAAGATGGGCAATAATATAAAGGATATCTCTGTAAGAGTTTTGTTTTATAATCTTATTTTTCAAGAGAAAAAATTATCAAAAATAATTGTACATGTGTTATATATGTGGCATTTTTGTTTCATTTTGTATTATAAAAGAAAAGGTAAAAGTAAAAATGGACGGGTTTTGATGCTTATAAAATGTGATAAAACCTCTTTATAAAAAAAAATTAAATTTACAAAATTAGGTACAAATGTAAAAATTTATTTTTACTGCGAAAGTAAATCACAACAGATTTCTTTCTATAAATCCAACAAATACCAACATTATCACATATTCAATTAGAAATATCATATTTTAAATTATTGATTAACTGATATAATCTTATTCTAATTCTTCCCACTTTTTGGCTGTGTACTCTGATCACCTCTTTACATGATGAAGATTTTGCAAAATCATTTTCTATAGAGAGAATAGGAAAATCATTCAAATCATAAAAGTAGATGGCTTTTATGTTTCTTTCAACTTCACAACCTATTATCGGTTATTTTGTGTAAATTCTTAGAACACCTGCCAAACTTGGAAAAACATTCATCAGGTTTATTCTATACTAGCTGTATGATTCAGAATAATTTTCTGGCTCCAAGCATTGCAAGCCTTGTCTCTCCTCCATTATCCACATATATATGTCTATAGCCAGTCATCATTGTGCATATGAGTGGCATTCTCCTGTCTTTGGCCCTTTTTTAAATATTATGAAGAGAAGTACTATGAAAGAAAAATCATGAAAAGAGAGCAATGTCAACTAACTATGGTTAAAATATATTTATATCATAATTTTAGAAAACCTTACAATTATGTGAACCCATTGTTATGCTCCCTTCCAATGCTTTGAATAAAGGTAGTTGGCAAAATTTCGTCTCACAGTGGATATGGCTCTATACAAAAGTGGCTTTATTTAAAAGAGGAAGAAGAAGGAGTAAGGAATAAATCCATTTTACAGCCATATAAGGGTATCTGTGAAGTGCAATGGGTTTGGCGAATTGGACCCATGGGCTCATATATTTTAGCCTTCTCTTTATTTTCTCTCTGTAAGTTTATGGAACACGTATAACAAAAACTATAATTCTAAATAATTAATTATATGTAAATGTATGTCTGGAACTATATATTCTTATCAAACAAGAAACAAATTAATACTCGAGAATCTCCTGATACATTCATGTTCATTTGCAGTTATTTGTATTGGGTTGAAGATTGTCCCCTCAAATTCATTTGACCTTATTTGGAATAAGGTCAATTTGTAGATGTGATTAAGTAAAGTTCATGATAAGACCATAATGAATTAGGGTGGGCCCTAAATCTTTTGAAATATCTTACAAGAAAGAAAAAAGGAGAAGACAAGGCGAAGGCTGCATGAAGATGGAGGCAGAGGTTTCAATGGTGTGTCTACAAGCCAAGGAATGGCAAGGAATGCCAGCCACCACCAGAAGCGAGGAGAGAAACGTGTGACAGGTTCTGCTTGAGAGCTTCCAAAGGAACCAACCCTGTTGACAACTCAGTTTGGGACTTCTGGCTTCCAGAACTGTGAGAGAACAAATTTCTGTTGTTTTATCTATCTAATTTGTGATAATTTCTTACAGCATCCCCAGGAAATTAATGCACTTTCTATATAGAAACATTACCAAATTGGTTAGCATGACAGTGGATTTGTAAACTGTCTTTTTATATGCATGCCTAAAAACCCATGAAATAAAGGGATTCCTCTTGGATTACAGCAAAAATATTTTCACGGCGGACTTCTATGCACCAAATTGCATTTTTGCAGCCCCTCTACAGCAAATAGTGTGTTAAATGTTCAAACATCTGAGATGTCAACATGGGAAAATAAATGATCCTTCATTTCTGGAAAAAATTAACGACTCTATAAAGTAAATTGCTTTTTAATAAAAACTGTATTAATACATTATAATATAATCTTATGCTTAATATATTTTTCTCTAATTTTCAAAATTTGTATTGGTCCCATAATAAATGAGTTCCGAAAACTATGTTAATAACCCATCCCGGGGAGAAAAAACAGTAAAAGTAATACTTGACCACCAGAATCAACTTTCCATTTTTCCTTTTTTTTCATAATTAGATTCTCTCATGTTCTCTGTTTTCACTTTGGATTGCAAGATCCTAATAATAATAATATTAAATATTAATTAATAATCACTTCTCAGATGCCATTGTAATTGTTAGACCCTTTGTAATATCTACGGCTCGTCTGTCCTACTAAATGGTAAGCTCCTATATTGCTGTGGTCATGTTGTGTACAACTTTTTCTTTGCTTACTATGCCTGGAATAGTGCTGGAAATCTCTTAGATATATGTTATATGCTTATTGCCTTGGTTGAATTTGTTACATCAACTACAATGTGGATGGCTCCACAGAAAGGAGCTAAGTTTCAAAATCTCTTCAACTGTAATGGACTACCAAGAAATCCATATTTGCATTCCTGTTAGCACAAAATTAAACCCATACCCAATGTATTTAGACAGTGCTCTGTAGCTATGCGCCTGGCTTTCCTTTTACTAAGGAAAAGCTCTCGTTGGTCATATTTAACTGTGCTGGTGGAAGGCCAAGGAAAAGCTCTTCATTAACATATACTCAGTAATTACCAAAGGCACATAGACACATCTCATTTCTACCCTGCCATTATGCTCACTGGCCTGGAAAATGGGATTGGGCCAAGTGGAACTGTCCCAAGCACTTGCACTGTATATTCCTGGAAGAAGAATCACACAGTGTGCTCTACAGACAAGAACTCTCTCTGTGTACCTAGCAAACTTCCGTGGACAGTTTTTACAGAGGTCCTGGTCAAAATTATCAGGACAGCTTTACTACTAGGCATTGTCATTCTGCTTTAAACTATCATGATTACATTAAGGATGCTATTTCAATTAAAATGATTTTAAATTATTAAATTCATAAATATTATAAAATGGGAATTAAGTTTCTCTCATATTTTATTTTATGTCTAAATCTGAGACCAGAAAAAAAGCACCGTGAATATTATGTGTAGAAAAGGTTCACATTTAAATCTTTAGTCTACTAAATGAAAAGGTAATAGAAAAGTAACCTGAGTAAATGATCACGTGAATGAACAACAAAATGCTGTCTACAGCCTCATCATAAAGTCATCTGAAATAAATAAACTCTGGATAGCTACTGGTGGCGGTGTTTCCTTCATCATGTTTCCACATAGGAATGGAAGTGGAATTAGACTAGTTGGCTGCCTCCTACTGTCTCTATTCTTCCCCTGGAAAATCCCCCATGTGGGGAGGGTCCCACTGGGGTCCATTCTAACACACTGCAGGAGAGACACAAGGGTAGATATGTGCTATCACTTGTTCCTTCTATCAATAGATATTCAGTGCTCAGGACACTACACTTAATAAAGCGAAGACAAATAGGGCCAGGCCCCTGCACTTGAGAAGCTCACAATCTATAGCATAAAACTGAATATACATTATACTTATTTTCTATGAGTCTCAATTCCATGGTACGTGTATACACATGACACCCTAGGAGACTGATAGAGATAAACAAAATGAAGCAATCATTCTATGCTGTCTGAAAGGTCATAAAAGCTTTCATCAAGAAGGTGAATTATTGTACATGTGTAGATATCTGAGTTGATAATGAGATACCAATTATTAGATTTCTTTATAGATTTAACTTAATAATAGTAAAAGAAAGAATCCATTTCCTAAGAAACACATTTATAGCTCCTATCCTAAGAACTGCCAGATAGAGTAAGAGAGAAGTGGAGTCTATCTCATTGGCTTTGGGTGTCTCTAATGTTTCTTTAAAATATAATCATATCTTTCAGTTTTTTTCTTCACTGCCCAAAGATGACACTGTCCTCTCAGTTCCATTCAGCATAAAAAATGACAACATACAGATCCCAAAACTTATTAATGTAACTTAAAAGACAAGAAAGGGAGATTGAAAGCTGAATTTTCAAAATATACTCCATGATACAATAAAACCCTTCTCTGCTTAGACTGTAAACCAACAGACTGTGTCTAATCCATCAATTACTTTGTCTTTGTGAATTAGCTTAAAAGTGGGTGGTAAATGATCAAACATATTTTAAATATAAAGCCAGCAGAGAGTCACATGGGGTCCTTTTATGAATCAAAGTTTTCACTTCTCCATGTCCTATGTGTTACTGTAACCACTGAAGCAGCATATAGTATATAGGACACAGAGAGCCACCTCGCTGTGAGGACCATCGGTCCCCACAGACCTGATGGTGCACTCTGCTGCAAAAGCAATTTTCATTTTGAACTCCAATACCCTTTAAGAGAACCCTTCAAAAATAATCATATCACAGTTTGAGTGACTAGAGCCTCCGTCTCAATTGCATGCCCCCCTCTCCTATTCTGTGTCTCCTTCCCCCTTCCTTTGCCCTTAACTTTATGCCTAGAGATGAAATTCCTTTCATTTTCTTTTCCTGAAAACTAATACAAGGAGGAGGGATATTGTTATACTAGATATTAAATAATTTTTTTCTCAAATATCTTTTCTTTCAAAATAAGATATAACCATCCCAAAAGAAGGACTTCTAATCAGAAATTTCTATCCTGAGGCAGAAGAGCTTTTCTTTTTGAATGGAAAATCATTCTATGAGGAAAGTCTGCATCAAAAATCAAACAAGGACTGTTGTTACAAAAGAGAACCCTGCCAGCAGTTTCAGGGTAACTTGATGGTTCTTTCTTGGGTCTTTCTTAGTGGGCTCTAAAGAGGCTTTCGGTTTTTTTAAAGGAGAATCTCAAGGCAGTTACCTCCTGAAACTACTAATCTTTCACTACTGCTGCTAAGGAGAATGCTTTCAAATGGAACTGCACAGCCTCCTCTCTAGGAGATCATCCTACAGATGAATGAAGTGCTGGTAAAGAAAAAGCCTCATATTTCACCTGAAGAGTAGAATTGGTGACAGGATTATTATTATTATTGGTGGAATATTCTCAGACTATTTCTTCAGGCTGACAAAAGATTTCAAAATAAAGAAAATATTGCCAACTAAGTTTGAAATTAGAATGACAGCTAAATTAAAGCTGATAATAAATTAGGTTTTTAGATGAAATAAAAAGGTTAAAAAAAACACACAACAAATTAAATGAGAAGTTCTATTCAGTTTTGTCCACATAGTATGAGACATTACCCACACTATATTCTTAATTTTGATTTATTTGCATCAGACTTAACAAAGAGAACCTATGCTAATCCATAGTTATGTAACTAGTGTATACCTGAAGTTTGGGGCTCTGAAATCTGAATTGAGCAGATGAACAAATGCCTAAATATGTAGTGTAGATGATTAAATGCTACTCGGAGCTATTCTAAATTACAACTGTGCACACACAGAGTATAAAAATGCCAAAATATTACACACCACCAAATTCAGTTGCCTCTTGCTCAACAAGCCTTAATCAAATGGGAAAAGCTAAATTGAAGAGCTGCTTTGTGAACATGCATTTCAATAAACCATAATGTTTGTAAAATCAGAACATGGGAAAAGAGAATTATCAATAGAAAGAAAATAATTCCCCATGAAAATTACCATTTACCATTTTTCAAGTACAAATTTAGGGAATGTTACTGCATACTGATGCATAGTGATAGAGGGAGGCTCATAGATAAAAAAAGATTCCAGAATCAAAATACAAGTTAAAAACAAGAACAAAAAACTTCTGTGACCTATATTTGAATAGGTCTAGGTTAACAGTTTACCTTAGCTTATTTTAATGTATACTTTTCAGGTGACTGCTTTAGTAGAGAAACTCAGCATTGAAATAAGGTATTTTCACTGGTTTACATTAATTAAATACAACAGCCCCTACTCTCTAAAAATCATAGTTCTCATTTCTTTTTTTTTCTTTTATTTTTTTTATTATACTTTAAGTTTTAGGGTACATGTGCACAATGTGCAGGTTTGTTACATATGTATACATGTGCCATGTTGGTGTGCTGCACCCATTAACTCTTCATTTAACATTAGGTATATCTCCTAATTCTATCCCTCCCCCTCCCCCTCCCCCACCACAGGCCCTGGTGTGTGATGTTCCCCTTCCTGTTCTCATTTCTTTATGATGGCCAGACTTCAAAATTTCTATACCTGGCACTATTAGATCTGGCACCAGAGAGAATTATATAGTCCAACAGCAATCTATTTATCATATTAGGTAATTCTTAGTAAATCAGGGATATTTTGGGAGATGACCATATCACAAGACAGGGCAATCTTAATTACAATATCTACATATCAACAGAGTGCTATGCCCAATACAGAACAAATCTTTTTAGCAGAGAAGGCTTAAACATCACCACTATATCAAATGCCTGATGCAATTTCTAGTTGGCATTCTCTAGAAGAGGTAGGAACCATAAATGTTATCTCACAAAAGCTGAGGCAGTTTGGGAGGGGGAGCAGAAAAGTTTGCCTGAGGTTAGCATGTGGCCAAGATATTTCACTGCAATTCTCTGTATGATAGCCTGAAATTTTCAAGAATATAAATTGTTTTGATTATAATTTCAATTTAGATCCTCTGATTTAATGAGATAGAAATGACGGATTTTAAGAAAAGTGAGATAAAGAATGTAATAGCACAAAAATCAAGATCTTAGTGGGAACAAAATCATGTAAAGTTCCTTGCAGCTCTTTGAAACTTTAATTTTAGTATGTGCTGTGCTAACATGCTTTGGTACACATGATTCAATATAAATATATAAATATCTATGTATTAGCATTTCTATCAAAATACGCAGGGACATAATGAAAAAATTGCATTTTTGAAAGAATAAAGTACAAACATTAAGTTAATTCACACATGCATTTCACTCTCTATTTCAAGGGTCAAGAAACTTCTGCAAAGGTTTGGATAGCAAGTACTTTAGGCTTACCAGGCCATATAATGTCTGTCGTAAGTACTCAAATCTATGTTGTAGGAGGAAAGCAGTCATAGATAATAGATAAACAAACGATTGGGGCTGTTTTCCAATAAAACTCTATTTATAAAAAACAGCTGGTGAGCCAGATTTGATCCTTGGGTAATAGTTTGCCAAATCCTGCTCTAGTCTCATGACCTAGGAGGGATGCTGTGCTGATTTTTTTTCTCTATAGCATTATAAATTATTCACATTGTCACATTTTGTTCCTTTTTTATTGAATTATCATACCAGAAAGAAACACTAGTAGTACTCAAAATAATTCTAGGGAGTTTAACTCCTGTCTATTCAAAAAACCATCAGCACTTTCACTCCTTTGCAATAATAAAATGATTTAAAATATATGCAAAAAGAAAAAAAAATATGTAGTTTTAAAATCCTTTCAGTTATATAACGCACATGATGTGCAATGGAAAATCAACACAAATGGGTACTCGAAAGAGACAGCAGAAATTCCCAGAAAACAATGGAGACCTGTCACCATACAGCTACATAAATTTCTATAGTTCAAAAAGGTTACTTGCCCTTTTAATGTTGCTGTGATTCAATTGTACAGATGGGAGTTACACTGACTACACTTCCACCTGAATGCCATTTACTCACATCCCCAGGAAGCTATATGCCAGTGAGAAATCAGAAACATAGGAGAGTAGATCAATGAACGTGCTTTGTGTTGAGTATGCTCAATTCATACCTTAACAACACACAAAATCAGGATGCAGCTCTACCCATGTGTGTTCATACTTATTCATGTGTGGGGAAAGCCAGCTGATTGGCATGATCCACATCCATCAAAAGCACGTGGATATGCCATCAACTGATAGAAAGGAGTCTTGCAATACTTACAGTGTAGATTTTGCCCTTAGATATTATTTCTGCAATTAATTATATGTACTCAATTTAAAATTCAATGTAATAAGGTTAAATACTTAGAGATAGCTATGGCCATACAAATAAACATGGGATGAAGAATTGCAAGTTTTTGTGTCTCAAATGTTGATATAATGAGATTCAAAGACCCAGAGTCAAGAATTGTAATACTCAAGTCTAGTTTCTTTCTACTTTATGAATAAATAGTCATGGAAGTGTGGGGAAGAAATATCACAACTTTTACATGCTAAGCCCAATTGAGTGTTCACTGATTCATACTCTACTCTTTGCCTTGTTTCCTGCTGGTATGTACCCTCCTTTATTCTCTGTCCATAATTAGGCTCTGTAACACCAAGTGCCTCTAAGTAGCACATCAAAGAAATTCAATATTTCTGCCTGCTTCCTCTGTAGTTTTTTTTTTTCTTTACTGTTGTGTGTGCTTAGTGACTATAGCACAGAGACTAAGAAAACTATTCTGTATCAGAAATTCCATAAAGTGACTAAGGAGTTTTGTCATTTGCTCCTCTGAAGCTGCATTTATCAGATTTTACCAGGGATGGTAAATTAAATAGAATTTTTATAATCTGTGTCAGAACTGTCATTAATAATATACAATATACACTTAAAAGATAATATTGTTGCCACTTCTGATGACCAAAAGAGTAGGCATGGTGAGAAAGTATTGAAAAACAAAAGAGATTATGACATTAGAGGAAAAAAATGTTAGTATATGCTAATAAAAAACTTAAAATGGAGGGATTTATGCAGTTTGGATGTCTGTACTGAAATTGTCACTTAGCTCAAGTCACAAGATCTTTGCACTTGAACAGCTTTCTCCAAGTTCTTCCTATGGCTGGTTCTTTTTCATTCTTTACTCCTCAGTGAACATATCTTTTTTACCTCACATTCTCTCAGTGATTCCTCCTCCCATCGTTTATTTTCTATGGCAGATTCAACATCGTTGGTAATTCTTTGATAGTTCTCCCATTGAAAAATACTGAAGGAGTCAATATTTGAATCTGGGCTGCACCTTGACCAAAAGTGAATTGCCAGAAACGACACTATGCCACTTCTGGTCTAATCTTTAAGAGACCTGGAACTTTCTACGTTTTTTGGCCTTGAAATATTTACTCTCGGAGCCCTAAACCACCATGTAAGAAGTCTGATTTCCCTGAGGTTCCTATGTTGTAAGAAAGCTCAAGCTAGCTATTTGGAAAGGTCTGTTCAGGGAGAGAGAAAGGAGGGAAAATGAAGAAAGAGAGAATGATTGAGAGGGAGCTATTGGGAGAGGAGGAGAGAAATAGAGAGAGAGAGAGACCTGACTACTTCCCGGCTTTCCAGACCCTAGACATTCAAGCATTTAAATGGAAACCCTAGACATCGTGGAACGGAGGCATGCCATCCACACTATGTCCTGCCCAATATCTGTCCCAGAGAATGAGATAAAATTCTGTTATTATAAATTGTTTTTAGCTAATGAGTTTTGCAGTTCACGGCTATGTAGTAATCGATAACTACAATTATCTCCATATTCTAGTATCCTATTTTATCGAGCAGTTATCATACAATACATAATATTTGGAAACTTGTGAATTTACTTATCTAATGCCTTTTGATTACAGAATGGAAAATCTACGATGACAGAGGAAATACATGAGTTAGACTTTCAGCATTGTTACAATGCCTGACAGAACAAGTAAATATTTGTTAAAGAAAGGAAGAGAGGAAGGTGATCTGATTGCTAATAATACTAGCTATTCTTTATTACTTCAACGTCTTACCATGCTTATATAAAAGTGACACTTAGGTTAGAAAATAGGTTAGGAAAGTATTTTTTCATATGTGGTATTTTTCTAAACCATGTGTATAGTACTTTTATCTACAACTTTCAGAATTTCTCTCTGGAAAATGATGCCAAAAGTTATCAGAAAGGTAAATTTCATTTTATGTTAACAAATTTAAAGATTTATCAGTACCTTTAATAATTTTCTTACCTGTTAAAATTAATCTTTCAAAATCACAAAGCAAAATAATAGTCAGTGATTGAAAAACATTACTATGGGCTATGTATACCTTCTGAAATGATTTTTGTTTACAATTGTGAATGCATCTTTCTTGTTCCGAACAGCAAGTGGAAATCAAGAGGTCACTTCCCAGTAGACTTCTGATAAAAGCCTGCTCTTTATCTCACAAATATGAACTCCACATTTAGAGCTGGAATCCCTCCAGATAGAGTTGGTAATAATACCCCAGGAAGTTTAAGGAGACGGTTGCCAGGTTGATACATATCTACATTCTGCTTCAGAGGGAGCAGAAGCCAAGTTAAGAGATGCAAAGGCAAGATGCTCTAGACGTTTAGCAAAGATAAATATTAGTATTTTTCATATTTTAAAATGAGGTTCTCTAGCAAACTTAAGAGTCCGGTTCTTTTATAAGGATTAAAATTAACTGGTTACCAATTAACATTTTTTTTTAAAAGACCTATGCCTGAGGCAGAAACTTTAGAATGTGAAAACAGAGCCTCTCCCAGTTTTCATAGCATTCAACCTCAGTATTTGCCAATATACCCTTGATTTAACACTACCTGTTTATAAGGCAAATCTAAGATTTGTCTTATAAATATAAATATATATATATTTATATCTGCCTGTATATTCTAACATACACACATATTTTGCCAAAAAGGTGTTTAATTTAATCCTGACATATAGCTAAATATATGGATCATTTTAAAATAAAATTTTAAAAAGCAATGCACAAAAGTTAAACAGTCCAGAAGTAGACACAAAGCCAACTGCTCAACAGTTCCCATTTATTTTTCCTCTTTCTGGGCACCTAAACAGATTTTGCATTTCACTCTTCCCTACAGTCAGGTGGGGCAATATGAGTAGGTCGTGGCCATTGAATTGTGAAAAGGAATAATGTGGCATTTCCAGGCCCAGAGAAGGGGGTTCCCCATACCTACAGGTTTTCTCTCTTGCAGTGACCTGCAGTTATCTGTTCCCTATGAAATAGCCCCAGGCTAGAGGAGAGTCACCTGACCATCATCAGACTATAATGTAAGCAAGAGAAAAAAACTCTATGGGTTAAGCTATTAGGAATACATAGTTTGACTGATGCGCCAGCTTGCGGTAATTACCATGAGCCATACTGATGACGCAAGTTTCAAGACTCGATTCAATAATCCATAAAATTATGAGATCAAATACTTTTTTCTTTGGGTAGAAAGATTCTACTGTTTTTTAAAATTACAGATTAATATTTTCTATTTCTGTATATGAAATTAAGAAAAAATCAATTGAACAGATTTCATTATTTATTTTGAATATATTAAGTATTTGAACACAGTATGTTTTACTTTAAAAATCAGCTGTTAAATATAATTTAATTATTTCTATTATTTTATAAATATCCCTACTATAAAAACCACTACATTTTACTTACTTGGCAAGTTAGGATGGCCAACATATTTCTATAAGGGTACACATTGTTTATTGAAATATTTACATATGTTTACTCACTAGGGAGGGCCACTATTATGACTTTGAGTATGTGGATTTTCTGACCAACATAGCATTCTTTCTTTCACCATTTCTGGAAAAAGAAAGAACATAATTTGCCACTCCTGATATATTGCTTAGTGGCTAACGTTACAGTAACATGAGAACGTTTTTCATCCAGAAAAGAGTATCTTCACATGCAAGAGTTTCATGTGAAGTATTCAAACTGTGTTTTTTATTATCCAATTGTACACTTAAATCATATGTAATTTCACAGTTAGCCCAATTCATTGATAAATAGCAAGTCAATAATATTATCTATTCAATAACATTGAGTTTTCTTCACTTTTGGCTAATTGATAATGTTAAAAATGCTTGCAGAAGCACTCGAGTTATTTTTGAACTCATGGCTTAAGAAAAGTCGAGATAGAAATAGCAAATATGCTAATAGCAGTTACCACAAGCCAGCCATTCATGGATCCACGTGGTTTACATCCTTCCAATGTCCGTAAAATCACGTTAGCAGGCCATAATATTATTACTCATATTTTAAAGATGAAGAAATTCTCATCATAAAGTAACATTCATCCCCACACAAAAAAGTAATCACTAATAACATTTAGTTAGCTCTATTTTGGATCTGTGTCAGAGGTAAAGTATTATAATACTTCAGGGATCATAAAAGTTTTAGATGGTTTCCTTCACATATATGTTGCAGATTATAAACTTCACACCTTTGTAAGGAAAGGATTTTAAAACCAAATGAAGAAATGACCCACGAAAAAGGTTCAATCACTTGTCAGAGGTCACATAGTGAGTAAGTGGTGGAGGCAGGATTTAAATCTAAGTACAACGTATCTTTGAACAACATTGGAGTTAGGGGTGCTGACCCCTGTGCACTGGAAAATCTGAGTATAACTTTTGACTCCCCCAAAACTTAACTAATATCCTACTGTTCACTGGAAGCCTTATTGATAACATAAACAGTAGATTAACATATATTTTGCATGCTACATGTGTTATATACTATAAAGTAAGCTAGAGAAAAGAAAATGTTATTAAGAAAATCACGAGGGGAAAATAGATTTACAGTACTGTACTGTATCAATACTGTAACTGTATATTATCTCTTTACAAGATGAATCCTGTCTGAAAGGTCAGGCAACTGTGGTTGCAAACCTCAATCTACAGCACATATCAAGCAGTTCAACTTTTTCTTGTAATGTTAAGACATTTCTCTGCTTCTTGGGAGCACTTCCAGCATCACTAGTGACGCTTCATGTGGGTCCCATGGTGTTATTCAAGGTTTACGGTATTGCACTAAACACAATGAACAATACAGGAGAACTGTGACAGATCACTTTTTACTGACATCCACAATTTATTGGGAGATGAACTGCTCATGCTGAGATGATTAGCATCACATGGCATGTTAGGTGGCTATTCACATCACTTAAGCTCACCACAATAGCAACTAGCAGTGGCTAGAAAATTAATACAGTAATTCAGTATGTAATACAGTTAATTTTATGCAATTATGATCTAATATGGCACCTTAACATTAGTTTATATTTCTCTCAACTGCAAATGGCACCACGTATGGTCTGCAAGTGTTACTGTGCATAAGTTTTAACAAATTTTAACTTCTTATAATAGGTTTGTGTATATTTTATGGCCATAAATGAGAAAATAGACTAGTATCTACAATATTCTATGTATCTATGACATACTTAACTTTTTCTTAATTTTTTTTATCATACTTTAAGTTCTGGGGTACGTGTGCAGAACATGCAGGTTTGTTACATAGGTATACACGTGCCATGGTGGTTTTCTGCACCCATCAACCCATCATCTACATTAGGTATTTCTCCTAACGCTATCCCTCCCCTAGACCCCTACCCACCAGCAGGCCCCACTGTGTGATGTTCCCCTCCCTGTGTCCACATGTTCTCATTGTTCAGCTCCCACTTATGAGAGAGAACATGCGGTGTTTGGTTTTCTGTTCCCTTGTTAGTTTGCTGAGAATGATGGTTTCCAGCTTCATCCATGTCCCTGCAAAGGATGTGAACTCATCCTTTTTTATGACTGCATAGTATTTCATGGTGAATATGTGCCAAATTTTCTTTATTCAGTCTATCATTGATGGGCATTTGGGTTGGTTCCAAGTCTTTGCTATTGTGAACAGTGCCGCAATAAACATACCTTTGTATGTCTCTTTATAGTAGCATGATTTATAATCCTTTGGGTATATACCCAGTAATGGGATGACTGGGTCAAATGGTATTTCTAGTTCTAGATCCTTGAGGAATCGCCACACTGTCTCCCACAATGGTTGAACTCATTTACACTCCCACCAACAGTGTAAAAGCGTTCCTATTTCTCCACATCCTCTCCAGCACCTGTTGTTTCCTGACTTTTTAATGATTGCCATTCTAACTGGTGTGAGATGGTATCTCATTGTGGTTTTGATTTGCATTTCTCTAATGACCAGTGATGATGAGCTTTTTTTCATATGTTTGTTGGAATTTCATATCCAGCCAAACTAAGCTTCATAAGAGAAGGAGAAATAAAATTCTTTACAGACAAGCAAATGCTGCAAGATTTTGTTACCACCAGGCCTGCCTTACAAGAGCTCCTGAACAAAGCACTAAATATGGAAAGGAAAAACCGGTACCAGCCCCTGCAACAATATACCAAACTGTAAAGACCACTGACACCATGAAGAAACTGCATCAACTAACAGGCAAAATATCCAGCTAGCATCATAATGACAGAATCAAATTCATACGTAACAATATTAACCTTAAATTTAAACGAGCTAAATGCTCCAATTAAAAGACATAGACTGGCAAATTAGATAAAAAGTCAAGACCCATAGGTGTGCTGTACTTTTAATTTTTAGTATTTCTAGGCTATACAGATTGTTGAATTTTTCCAAACTGCAGAAACATTCACTTTGTTTCTAATCTATTTATTGAAAAATACCCTCAGATAAGTGGACCCATGCATTCAAGCCAGTTGTTCAAGGGTCAGCTCTAATGTGGTTCCAGGGTCCATATAGTTAATGAAAGCATTATTCTCTCAAATTATTTCATCACAAACAAAAGATTTTCCTTATCCTAAGTGTCTTGAGTTTGACTGCTTCTTTTTCATTTTTTGTTTACCCATGGTTGACCAGAATGCCTGGAACATAGTAGTCAAAAAGGATTTTTCATTTAATTAAAGAAATTAAGGGAGGATGCCACTTTAGATATCTGTTCATTCATAAAGACTATATTACTATCTGGAGAGCGGAATCTAAACAAACCATCACAGATTTGTAAACCCAGGGCTGTGAACTGTTTTTGTTCCCAGTTCAAGAGACTAAGCTGGTGTGCCTTTTGGAAAGTAAGTGAGGACCTTAAGCAAAAACAGATTAGGTAATTAAACAGTCATGTAAGACACATGGCTTAGACACAGCTTCCCCAAGGAAACCGGTCATTCACAAAGGGAAGGAGCAATGAGAAGAAAGTTTTTTGCAAATGTGCACAGAGATTATGGTCAATAGTATACATGAGAAGACTTCATTCTTAAAAGTAAAGAAACCCTTTAACTATTCATACTCATTTCTGAGATCATCCAGGGCCAAAATGTGCTCTGCTATCAGATGAGTAACTCGTAGTTCAGAAGAAAATTACTATGAAACAAAGAGGATTATTTTTCTCTTTGATTACAATTTTAAACCTTTACTTTTCAGGCACTTTACCCCTAAATTTGTTTTCACTATTTGTTTAATTTAATTCCTTAGAAAAGCTATGTCATAAGCCATCTGATGACTTTGTAAATGCAAAGGGCCAATATTGTGGAACAGACAATCTAATGACATAGTGTTTAGTGTTCCCTAAAGCAGGAGACAGATGAAGAGAAACGGTGAACCGGCAACCTTAGCATAATTAAGACAAGCCTGAGTGCTTGCCATGGTGCCATTACATTAATCTCACATCAGTGGCACCTGGCTAAAATTTATGAGATATGTAAAAAGGGCCTTTCCAACTGACCTTGATAAGACAGAGTTATTTATCACGTGAGAGAATAGTCAGCAAGCTAGGGGGAATGAGGTATATTAAAAATAAGTTGACAGAGAGATTTAAGGGCAGTGGGCTGCAATACACATTGACTGAAAAGATCTAGAGAAGCATTTCCAGTACTATCAATCTTAAACATCCTTGACAAGTAAAATATAAAATCATACATAACGTTAATAAACAATATATATGAGAAGGGGTAATAGTAAATGTCAAGTTTTAAACTGATGCTAGTTCATTCATTTAATATTTTTTAATGTGTGTTTATTGAGCTAATATCATGGAACTTGCAACCACAATGGATTCTACATGATTTCACCCCCGAATAAATAAGCACAACATATTCACTGTGAGTTCCTTGGGGCACTGTCTCATTTTATTCATCATTTCATTTCAAGGACCTAGTGTAGAGTCTGAAACAGTTTAATCCCAATAAATACCCAGATCTTTTTAATGGCTAACTGCTTCTTGTTCTTCAGGTCTCAGCTCATACCACTGAGAGTCTCCTAGCCGCAGAGGAAGACCACAAAGTGTCCCCTGGCCACCTCATCAAAAAGACTTACCACTGTATTAAACTCTCTTATGTATTGCCTGCATGTTTATTATTTGCTTTTCCTCCCTGGACTCTAAGATTCCCTTTCTTGTTCATCTTTATATGCTGACACAGACTCATTATTAGAACAGGACATGGTAGGTGCTTAATACTTGCCAAATGAATAGAAGAAGGGGTGCTTATTAAATGAATTGTGGAAATCAGTAAACAGGAGTGTGATTATGTTTCAGGTTATATTTTGGAAATTACATACTTTTTTATTTTAAACCATTGCAATATCAGTAGGAACAACTTGAAAAAAATCAGACAATGGCCTTTCTTCACTCCGGACTTCACTGGGATAAAATTAGTATCACAATAATTCATTATCGATTGTTGATTGAAAAAATATCTCATTTCTTTTCAGCAGTTGCCACTAATATCGTTAAACAGAATTAGGCTTTTTAGGACATAAACGGTTTTGTACTTGAAATGTTTCAATAAGAAATATGAAGGGAAACAAAGTGGTTTGTTTTGTTTTTGGTTGAGGTTTTGTTTGCTTTACTTCCATATAAAATGTACACATAAAATATTGGTAGCTGCAATCTGTAGAAATTGCCATAATATAAGTGACATTTTACTTCTGTTCATGGGCCAACTCGTCAGCACAAGGGTCCTTTATTTTATTTTTTGTGTAATAGACAATTTGAAGATTTCCTTTTGACTTTATCAAACATAATTGAATTTATACTCCTACTAAAATGGAGATGGATGTTTGGTAAAATTCTATCTTTATACAATGAAAGCCTTATAGTCTTTTCAGTGAGGAGAAACAGCAGCACAGATTTAGAATGTCACATAGAAAAAAAACATGGGCCAAGCAGACCTGAATGATTTTAGGCCACACCAGCAAGAAAATGGCTTTTAACATTTAAATTCTACTTCTTCACCATTGTGTATTTGGTAACTCTTCTATGCAAAAGCACAGACTAGCTGAAATCAGCAAGTCACAAAAAATAATCTTAACGGTCTTTCATTATATCTTAAAATCTGTATTAAAAGTAAGGCACGTTCGGTAGCTAGTATTTTAGAATGAAGGTAGAAAAGCAATCTTCACTTTAAAAAAAGCTAAAATTAATAAAATGAATATATCGATACTTGAAAGAAAAGGTTAACTTGCCTTAATTCCTAGCATAATCAGTCACTTTATAATCCCAATTAACATTCATTCCCACACAGAAAATTAATCACTAATAACATTTGGTTAGCTCTATTTTGGATCTGTGTCAGAGATAAAGTATATAATGGTACTTCAGGGATCATAAAAGTTTTGGATGGTTTCCTTTGCATGTATGTTGCAGATTATAAATTTCACACTTTGTAAGGAAAGGATTTTAAAATAAAATACATCAGAATAATTAAATCTTTCTCTTTTACTGTAAATTTGTGTGCATTTTTAATGCAACATAATTTGCTTAATTTTAAAATAAATATTGTATAAATAATGAGTTATGAGTATAGAAGAGAGTGGAAGAATTAATGAAATTTCTCTACACTGTCTCCATTTGAACTGAATTTCTCTTGCTTTCTAGAACTTTTGCAGAATAAAATTAAAAGGTGCATAAAATATCAGATTTAATATTTGCTGCTGATCTTACCTAACTCTGGCAGATCTCTACTGAAATTTACTTATTTTAATGATTGGAATTCCGTAATGAAAAATTAAAACTTCATACAAATAATAGAATGCTGCTGATTTCTATTTGTAATGAGGATACTGAAAGAGGGTAAAAGGGGAGATGAGGTTTATATTCATAATTCTATAACTTAGCAATCCTATCTTAATTAAAGAAAATCTGCCATATACTTACCTCATAATTATCATCAAAGCAATAAGTTTTCATTATGATTCAAAGGCTAATTCTATGACCATTTTATCTTGTTTCTATTTATCTTCATCCCATCAATTTTTGCTAACTTTGTCTTCAGATTAATTTTAAAAGATAGTTTTTGCTTTTTTAATTAATCAAAAGACCTGTGGTATCATCCTTCTTCAAATAATACGCCAATATGAGTCTTACTTTTCTTTCAAGAAGTTGGTGAATCTTGATCTTTTTTATTGTTTGTGATGAAACAGACATTTCTTTTTAAAATTAAATTCCAACATCATGAATGTATAGGTCATTGGTTTCTAGAGAAAGTCTTTAAATTAAGGACAATATTTTAATCTAGAAAAGGATACAAAAAGTTGTTGCATATAGGCCAAAAATGTTTAAGTGTGAAAGAGAAATGTAATTACATTATAAAGTTTTAGAAAATAATTATTTCTCCTAACAAAACTCATTCATTTCAAACCATAATCAAACAACATCTAGAATAATTTTGATATCTGCAACTGAATTGCAATGTAAAGAAATTTTCTTCAAAAAGAACTTGAAAATCTGCCTCAGAAGATGGGAAATAAATTATTTGAAAAATAAAATAAAATCCTAAATCACAATGTGATACCAACACAGACTGAGTAAATAATAAAAGGTGGTACCTCATTACCTGTTTGAACAACCAGCACCCAGTTGCTCTCAAAAATATAGTAGTTGTTAGATATATAGGCAATTTTTGCTAGTAGAACATATTCATTAATTTTTTCCTGTAGCAACCAACATATTTTTAAGGCAAGACATGAGAATCCATCATTTAATTTATCTGTCAATGCCTTGGGTCAGGGCACCTGATCTCCTCACTTGGAATGGTTAATTCACCAAAAATGTCTGAGAGAAAAAAGCCAAAAATCTTCAACACTTGCTGAAAGGTTAATGAAGAATGAAGTGATTCATAAATAGTTTTCCCCAAAGTCAAGCATGTAAAAATCAATATTCTACATCTTAAATTTTTTTATACAAATTAAGCCAAAGTTGGGCCAATCACATTTAGACATAAAAAGAGTTGCTCCTGAACATGCCTCAAATGTCTCCTCTGCGTTTCTGTTGTTGTTGTTGTTGTTGTTGTTTTCCTGAAGTAGGCAACATTTTTTATCAGGAGTATTACAGTTACATAACTTTATTCACGCTGAAGTAGATTCCAGAATAATGAAATCATTGGCAGAAAGAAGCAAACCACAGCGGAAAAAGATGCAGGGCATGAAGTGAAAGCATCATGAATTGAATGAAACTAAAGATGGACTAAAGTCATAGAAACTGTTAAAACCAGGAGGATCCTAGAGATGTTCTCACTCAAAGCTCTTATTTTAGGAATCAGAAACTGAGGATCAGATAAAGTGTGGGGCTTTCTCATGATCAGAAGAACCAGACCTAGATCTGTGGACTTGACACACTTGGTTTTGTACTGTCTATACTCTTCATCTTTTGATACTTAATGAAATTAAGCAGGGAAAAGATAAGAAAGTTTTTTGTAAAGTCACATTCCTCTAGGAATTATTTACTAAAATTCTTCTTCATATCTCCCCCTAAGAAATACTGACAGCCCTTCTTTTTTTTCTAAAAAACATTTGCAACTTAAGAAATCTTCTGAAACTGTCACAGATCTCAATTTGCTCTTCTATTATCATTAGTCTACTAATTTCATTAATATAATTTAACTGATTTTCTTTAAAAGAGTCTGATGAATTTGCCTCCCTCTTTCCAAGATGTTTAAAGCACTATGTGAATTACTTTATTTGTAAAATGTAGAAGTGAGATGTTACGGGAATTAGTGTAAAATTTTAAAGGTGTGCAATAGGTAAAAAGTTTTCCCTCAAGATGCAAAATCTTACAAGACTGAGACTTCCTTCTAAACAAATGCCACACCCAGTCACATATGGATATTTGGGAAACAGAAATCATCCATAGAACTGTTGATTCCTCTGTGAGCTCGCATTTTTAAAATTTCTATTTCTAGTAGTCAGGATTACCCATTTCATTTATATCAGTTGCTCTAGCTCTCTGTGTTCCAGCCATTTGGGTCACTCTGGTTTCTTTCAGTTCTTTCCATCTTGTTCTTTCGTTACAAGGCAAGCATTTAAATAGCTGAAGTGTATTGTTTGTAGAAAATTTCTGCATTGAAAGCCTTGAAGTCTCTATGGCACATTATGTGGTTCATTAAATAACCTGGAGCTTAAATTAGTATATTATTTTTCCATAATTTACCAAATAGCATCTTTCCATCTACTTAAATTCTGAGCCTACATGTGTGACATAGTAGAATTTTAGGCCTATTTACCTTTCAAAATAGTAACAAGCATAATTTATGCAACCCTGCTTCAATGTGTTATAAAGTGTAAAAATCAATTGTCTAACTCAGACTGCAAAACCTATGCCACTCAATACACGATACGTTTATAAAACTAAAAGTCAAAAAAAGTATGCATTGTGTGCCAGAGTTGAAAAATATATTTTAAAAATCATTTGATAACACGCCCAACATTGCAATGAACAATTTGATCATTTAGAAGTTATATTTGAGAGAATGCCAAAACTCTCAGGTTATCATAATGTTCTCTGATGGTCACTAAACAACCATGAAGTGAACAATTCTACCTCTGGACTTTGTTACATAGCCCGATGCTGCCCATAGAAAAGATTAACCTGGCAGGCACCACAGGGATATGTATTTTTTCAATTCCCACATTTTATAGGCAAGGCAAATAAAATTCAGAAAGCTAAAATAATTGTAAACTTGGTTACAAAGTGACTTGGCAACAGAGCTGGGAGTAAAACCCAAGTCTCTGAGTTGTTAATTACAATCAGGCTACTTTCGCCTTTGAACTCTGGAAAGCACTTTTTAAAAAATATTTCTCTTTATCACAACTGCACGTGAGGTAACTCAGGTGTTATCGCCCTGATTTACTATGGGAAGATACAAGCTCTATTTGATTATTTGACTTGTATAAAGTAACCCAGGGACCTCGAGTGTGTCCATCATATTTATTTCATAAACATTTCAAGGCCAATAAGGACAAATAATATATTTGTTATTTATTATGGACAAAAATAATGGGATATATTTTATACCACTTCACGAGTGGTTTTCCAGCTTGGCTAACCTCCATAATCATTAGAGTCACTTGAAATCTTCTGGCTTTGCCCCAAACCCACTGAAGCAGAATCTGCAGGGAAAGCGCCTGGGAATTTGTATTTTTAAGTGGCTCCCCCAGGTGACTTTGGTAATTAGCCAAGTTTAGGAAACCTTGACAATATCACTGGAAGTAACAGGATGCTGCCTTACGTGTTCAGAATGTTCAGAAGCAAAATGTACCTACTGTAAAATTGACCCAATCCAGTTTCTCTCTTTTACAAACGGGGAAAGATAGATGTCTTTGTCACAAGTGGGTAGACAAACTGCCAAATACCACCTATATTTTTGGGTCAGAGACAGATTGGAACTCCACCAAGAGAAACTGGGCATTCATACTCGGTCTATTTCCATGGCAGGGACAAAACAATTCTAATCTTACTGATCTTTTCATTAAAGAATAAAGCAATCTCAGGGCATTAACTGCTGACAGTAATGCAGACCATGGATTTCACGGATTAACCAAACCACAAACAATCTAGAACATGCCCACAGAACAATTCTTTGTTTGTGTAGTACAGGAGGCAAAAAAGCAATCAGTCTGACTTGAACTGCTGGGTTTAATTACTCAATATAACACTTGCCATTTAAAAATCCATATGCCCATCAGCATGGCAACAGTCTCTCATAAAGTTTCCGGTATGATATGGCACAATTTGTACAGTAATCCCATGTTTCCCAAGCACTTTCACATATATTAGCACACCTTATCCTTACAATAGCCCTGTGAGGTAGATAGTAATTCTTGACAAACTGAAAGGTTTACTATAATTAAAAGTTTATTATTGGCAGAATGCAACTATCCTGAAATGTATCTGATATACTCTTGGTTTCATGCAAAATAAGATATGTATCACCCCTCAGAGTTTGTTAAAACAATTTTAAACCCTAAAATATTCATTAAGTTTTTTTAATGGAAAATGATTCACGCGATGCTAGTTTAAATGCTGAATTTGAGGTTAAAAAAGAAAATGTATCAAGTAGTCAGCCTTTACTCCTTTGAATATCAGGCATACAGATCCTGATTTATTTCATCAAAATGGTTTGCTAGCTATACCAAAGGCTAGATCCTTTTCCCTATACAATGGCTCAGCTGAAAAATAGTTACTATAGTGACATACCACAGTGAAGAGTTGAAAAGTTGAAGTTTTCAAAAATTAATATTATGTTTGTTCACATGCTAATTAAAATGAATCCAAAGTTGTTATTCCTCATTGTTATTGTTTATTGACACTTTTACCCTTTCTCTTTCCTAAAGCCTCAAACTCTCTAAATTTTGGCAAAACTTCTTTGTTATTCTTTCTGTGAGAAAGACTTCAAGTAAACTTCCAAATTTTTTTTTCCGGGTACAGTGAACATAGCTAGAACAGTTACTGTGTGAAGAGAATGCTATTAAAGTCAATCATTACAAAGAAGCACTTAGACATACAATAATTTATCAAAGTTTTTATTCAACGTAATATTATCAACAGGTTCAGATAAGAATATAAGTTTTTCTCATGGGAGAAACTCCATCTGAGTCTCTAATTAAGTAACTTTTGTATAGTTCCTTTTCTTCTCTGCACAAAAGATCTTTTTTTCTGTCCATTCTTGCTCTCCTTCTTTCTTTGTTGCTACTATTTACTCCCAAGCCTGCCTCTGAACTCTGTCTAATTAGCTCTTGATAGATCTGCTGCCCTGTTTCCACAAACATTTAATTCTGCTGTCAGTCCCATTTACATTACAGCATTTTGCATTGTCTTTTACCAGCCTAATTTTGTTTGAGTGAATGTAAATCCCATTAAGCAGTCACCTATTAGACTGTGGCATATAAACTCCAAAAGCCTCTTTATTACAGGAGTGAACATAAGGCCCAATTGATAAAAGATTTCTGGGGCATTTCCATTTGTGGTCTACTTCAAATATTCTGTCTGCTTTAAACTTAGCTCATGTTTTCAAAGTATTTGACAGACTACTTGAGTATCTTTTTGCCTGTGTATTCCATAGCATGAAATACATAATCATCATTTGCTTGCTGTCTTTGGAAGTTTACTTATACCTAAACATAAGTTAAATATGTATTTCTTCCTCTTTAGTTATTTTATTTTTCCTTTGTAACCTGACCACATTATTTTTGAACATTGCATAAAGGTGTTTACAAATAACAGGATGGCTGGCAGAATCTTCTCGGAAAAGCTCTTTATGAATACTAAATAATTGTCCAGAAGTTCAGAAAGCCTTGGTGTTTTAAGATGAACTTTCTGAAGAGAGGTAAGACATAGCATCTTGACATGCAGCCCTTCAAATGGCAAGTAGTTACGGGCATCAGAGACAGACAGGTTTCTCTCATAACCTTAACATAATTTGATAGCTCAAAACGAATAAAAACAAGATGTAAGATATCATTAGAAGCCTTGGAAAGACCAGGTGGTCTGATATTTACATCAATATAATCAATATACTCAATCAGATTAGTGCCAGGTACCAGTTTTAAATGAAGGCTCAGTTATAGACTTTCCCCAGAACAGAGCTAATCATTCAGCACTATGGTCACATAATCACGTGGTTGAAGGTAAGTGTGAGAATGGCTCTCTTTCCATTTCCTCCTGGTAATAAACTCAGAAAGACATCCATGAAGTGCAAACCCTCACACACAAAATTATTTCTCACCCCTGCAGTCTTGTCAAAGCCAATATTTCAGGAAAGCACAGGTTGCTGAAGGGGACTGTGATTTTTTTTTGCCTGCTGTGAGTCCCTAAGGACAACAAACATTCTAAGAGAGACTGTAGCCAAAATTGCTAATAACTTCACACAGTTCTTTTGCCATAATGACAAAATTCAAGGGAAGACTGAATAGAGTAGTGGGCTAGGAATTCATTTGAGGAGGAATGAAAATATATATGGTCCCAAATGCTAGTTACGAAGTCAACCTGGATTAAAAACCTAAAAAATGATTATGACTAATATATGGAATGCAAAGTCAATAACAGATATTCAGTTCATTAAAACTGAGGGCTTACAATATTTTAAGAGGAGGAAAAATTACAAAACAATTAAGTATCAAAAATTGATGTATAAAGTAAGAATTTGCATCAATACCTAGCCAAACCTACAATATACAGCTTGGTATTCGAGTAGAATAGATTTTATATAACTCTAGACTCTTTAACATTCAGGCTCAAAAATAACCCAGTAATAGATATCAAAACAAATTTCTTGGATGATAGGCCCCTTATTTCTTTCTACATATGTTTTGATTTGTGTCAATGGCTTGGCTAGATATTATATGTATGATTTGACATGATTGTTTATCTTTCTGTCCTTTACATAGCATTAAGGACATTTATTCGACATAGATATAGTCAAATGTCATAATGGGCAACATGAGTTACACGTTGGCTCCCTTGAGTGTCTCCTCATAATCACTTCAGATCTTACTGAGACCAAGATTTCAAAGGAAGAGATACATATTAATTCAGGGTTACTTGTTAACAAAACAGGCAGCTAACTACCATTACATTGGTTCTTATGGTTTACTGAAGCATTAAACATTAACATTATTATTATGAAATACAACCAACATCAGAAGGAAATTATTTTTTAAAACAGTACAAATATTTTAAGTGGGCCTACAAGAAACCTTAGTGATTCATAATAAGTATATTGAACGAATTTGAAATTCAGTGAACACATGAAAGTTTCTAGACCCACATAAGTTTCTGTACTACCCATAACATTTATAAAAGCAACTTCAGTAACTTTTTCAAAAAGGTATCTCTGTGTTATATCTGGACACAATACATACAAAATATAAATATAGATGGGTTAGATAACCTCTCTGAGCCTCAGTTTTCTCTTTTACAATGGAGAAAATACGTATTAAAGTTGTTCAGATTAAATGAGATGATTACATAAATAAGTGCTGACTTTTTTTTTTTTTTTGACACAGAGTCTTGCTTTGTCACCTAGCTGGAGTGCAATGGGGCAATCTCGACTCACTGCAGCCTTGACATTCTGGGTTCACACAATCCTCCTGCCTCAGCTCCCCAAGTAGCTGGGACTATAGGCGGGTGGCACCATGCGGGCTAATTTTTTTTTCTTTTTTTTTTTTTTTTGGAGAGACGGGGTTTCCGCCATGTTGCCCAGGCTGGTCTCCACCTTCTGAACTCAAGTGATCCGCCCGCCTTTGCCTCCCGAAGAACTGGGATTACGGGCGTGAGCCACAGTGCCCAGCCAGTGACTTCTTAATATATATCCTAAACTGCAAGAGGCACTGGATATTTGTGGAGTCTTGATAACCACCAGGGAGGGGCCCCAGGTAGGAGAGAACAATTGTTCTGAGAGACAACTAACCATAAACAACCCACCCGCTGACACAAGGACCTTGCTCCACAGGTAGCCCAAATGGCACAACCTCGATCAGCATGTAGCCCCCTCCAGAAGACCTTATAAAACTTCCCTCCAGCCCCTGCCTCTTTGCAGACAGCCCCTTCTCTGTAGTGCTACATATTGCACCCTTGCAATGCATTTTCATACTTTCTCTAATAAATGTGCCTTTATTTTTCTCCCCCTACAACTATCTTGGTAAATTCCTTTACCACCGGCAACACCAGCCCCAGCCAGTCACAGTTGTAAGAGTATTGAGCAGTGAGCAATACTTATTTCTCACAGAGCTATAGGTGAGAAGACAGACAGAAACCCATATGTAAGTATAACTTTTGATAATTTTTGTCACAAACAGTAGTAGCCATAGTTTTGCCTCTCAAACATGCTTTTTGTTCACCTTTCTATTAACATAATTTTTTATGTTTTAAAATGAATCTGCTCCAAAAGATTCTTGTGGACTGATCCCTCTGCCTACCCCAAACAGGAGGTAACCACAGGCTTCATCGCTAGTCAATGAGATGACCTTATTTCCCTATCAATAGTAATAGGATGTATCCAGTAAGAGGCATGCTCTTTGCAATAAAAACACAACTATGGATATAATATGAAAAAAAAACTGCTTTGAAACTTTTCTGTCACAATTCCAGAAAAGACTGCCTAAGGATGAGGCCAATAAAAAAGAACGACATTATGTCCTTTGCAGGGACATGGATGGAGCTGGAAGCCATTATCCTGGGCAAACTAACATGAAATACTGCATGTTTTCACTTATAAGTGGGAGTTAAATGATGAAAACACACGGACACATAGAGGGCAACAACACGCACTGGGGCTTTTTGGAGGGTGGAGCATGGAAGGAGGGAGAGGATCAGTAAAAACACCTAATGGGCACGAGGCTTAATACCTGGGCTATGAAATAATCTGTACAACAAACCTCCGTTACAAAAGTTTACCTGTGTAACAAACCTGCACTTGTACCCCAGAACTTAAAATAAATGTTAGAAAAAGAAAAGGAATGAGATGAAAAGAGAGAAAATCGGAGCTGAGATTTTAAGATAGTAAGAGTGTCCCGCTGACATGAGACATGGTTTCAGCCCTGGATCTGCGTGCTTAAGGCCTAATATGCTCCTGGACTTTCATTTTGTGAGTCAAGAAAATCCCTTTGCTTATGCTAGTTTAGACTAGGTTTCAGTGTCCACAATGCTAATGTCGTGAGGCACAGGGGACAATGGCAAAATGGGAATAGGTTAGTGTTTCAAGGAGAGAAAATATTATGAGGGCTCTATCTAAGGAAAATGTTAGTGTGCTTGAGGAACCACGAACATACTATTAACATCACTGTCACTACTACTGAGACAGCCAAGTAAAAAGGGCTCCCTGGCAGAAGCTCCCACTGGCCTGAGCACTGGGAGGAATGCGCACTAGGGTGGAGCCTCAGGAAGTTCACGCCTTTTGCAGTGGGGAGGAGCCTGGCCTCTCCTGTTCCAGCGTAGTAACCTGGAATTCAGTGTGCGAGGTGGGAAACTGGCTAGTGGGCTTCTCGCTTTGCTGATAGTCCTTTCCCTTTTCATCCAATAAACCCTGCCCTGCTCACCCTTCAAAGTGTCTGTGAGCCTAATTTGTCATGGTTGTGTGACAAGAACCCCGTTTTTAGCTCAACTAAAGAGAAAGTTCTACAACACCACTATAACCCTTTATAGCTTCTGGATCTTGATCTAAGGCCCTGGGAATGATACTCCTACCTAAAAAGAGTTTCCCATCAAGACTACCTGTTTATTTCCAATTTGTATCTCATTTAATCTATTGTGCTATCAAATGCAAGGACATTTTTCTAGATGCAGATGTTATATATTAAAAGAAAGGGAGGAAAGAGAAAGGCTTCGTTTTGGAAAAGGATAGAGAGTATGAAGCCTAGTGAGCCACTAGACTGACAGACAGCCGTGGGCAACCCTAGGAGACTGAGAAAAAGAAACCTCCTGACAACACAGCCAAGCAGAACACCAGAAGGAAAGAAACTGAAGACAAGAACTACCTACGCCCCAAGTTTCCCTAAGGCCAGCCCTGGCTACATAATTCGTCATATACTATAAATGAAATGGGGGTAGTTTGAAATACTGCTTTCCACTAATATTAATTTCAAGAATCTATTTTTTTAAAATGAATATAATAACTTTGAAATCTGTTTTTGCTTCTTTTCCTGATTTTTTAAATACTCATACAATAGTCTGATAACTGGTATTCTTTTTAAGCAGAGAACCCCTGGATTCAAATACCTGATCACTAGAGGATCTTTTGATATTTTGGCAGTTACTCTCACTAAAAGAAGTTACATTCAGCGGATTAGAACGATTCATGAGAAATTCTTCATTAGTAAATATTTGATCCAGATTTTATAATTGCCTAAATCTCTTTATAGGTTATTTCTTGCAATATTTCAAGATCCTGAGTCAGCCATGCTTATACAAGCAAACTTTTATTTACTGTGTTTCTTCGTGTATCTCTGATATCTATTAATATAGTACCTGAATGAGACAGTTTAAATTCGAAGGAAGTTTTTGCCTGAAGGAGAACAGAAGAATTGGGCCCAATGGGAATTCTATATGAGTATCTGAGGGCAGAATTTAGGCTACTGGAAGGGCAGTTAGTAGCTAGGGATTTAAACCACTACAACAAAGTTTTAAGGAAGAAAAGAGGTGGCAATATTATTGGGGCTTTTTTATTCCCTTACTTTTCCCAAGTAGAATTATTTTGAGAAAACAAAAAACTTATTTGCACAGAGTATTCTCAAATAATGTCATCCTGAAATCTATGTCTTGAATGTCATTCAGATTCTCTACAGTACAGCTTTTATAGATTTAACTGATACCAAATCTTTCAGCCTTGCAAAAGTAATATGAAAATATAAGGAAAACAACTCCTCTATTCGCAGCATATGTCTAAATACTTTATTACAAAAATGTCATATTTAAGTTTAAGAGCCAATAATTTATATAGTAAAATTCCTAGTATTTTTCAGCAGAAAAAAGAAATATAACACACACATTTCCCCAGCATTAAATCAGCATCTTTCAGCCTTAATATTCTCATATTTGTATTTTTTTAATTACAGAAATCATATATGTAGTTTTATATTTTTTAAAGGCAAAGAATGGGGAATAAAACAAAGTTCTTTTTGACATCTATAGATTGTTCTGTTTCCTTCTTTTCCTGTCCACAAAGCCACCACTGTAAGTCTGACCAGTATCGTTCCAACGACTCCTACGTGCACAGATATATATGTATACGCATTATATACACAATATATATCACACATATATATTGTGTGATATATATGGAGTACTCTTTACCACATAAAAAGATAAAGTGAAAGAAATTACAAATTTAAAATCCAGAATGTAAACTAAAACTTCTAGACTCAGACTTCAGTGGAAGGAAGAAATAATCTCTCTTGTTTAATAGCAATAGATTCTGTGCCCTAGGGAAGGGAAGCTCCTTAGGGCACATAGCTAATTAGTGAAAGAGTTCCAATGGAACAAGATCTCTTATTTTCTAGTGCAATGCATTTTCCATAGTAACAGGCCAATAATCGTTAAGTCACATATCACATACTATACTATATTTCTTTTCGTGTGTGTGTGTGTGTGTGCACATACACATGCAAGTGATATGTGAGTAGAGAAATCATATAATGGATTACTTAAGTTAAAAAAGAAAATATGTGACATTCTATTCAACGTAAAAAACAAATAACAAACATATACCATGCAGTAGGCATTATGCCAGCCAGTGTAAGAACAAAGAAAATCAAAGAAGAAAAAAAAATATCTATTCTCATTGGGCTTATAGTTTAATGGAACAAGATTGAAAAACACAGCCACAATGATTGTGAGTGTGCGTTTTAGTGTGTAAAAAATATTAATCTAGTTAAAAGTTACACAAGACCCTGAGACAAGGCAACTGTTTCCACACCTACGTATGTTTTCTATGGCTACTTCTTCCAAATATGGCCTCTACCAACACACATTGCTCAATAAAGTAGGGAACTTACTATGGGAAGAGGAGCTGTGCCTCAGCAATGTAGGCATGAGTATGTGAAGGTTGAGTCATAACACCCATATATCTCCAATCATATTTAACATTGAAATAACTTTTACACAGCCCATGACAAGTTTAAGGCAACAACACTTCCTATAGACTCATGGCAAGTGTTCCTATAGCCCATGGCAACAATACTTCCTATAGACTATACTAAATAACAAAGAAGAAGAAGTACAAATGATTCTAATGAACAGTTATAAGTTGATAGTCCTGAATATATTTTAATCAGCTTTAGCATAATCCTATCATGTATTTTAAAAAGTCTTTTTACTAGATATTTTTAATGGAAAGTGAACAATTTGCATTAAAATTAAGTTAATTTCGTTGTTAATGCTAAATTAGACCCATCTGTGCAAGGATGATAAAACATGCTTTAATTGTGTAGTTGCATCACAGGTGCCATTTAGTTTGTTATTTCAAACATTATCTCTGTACATATACATATTTTTTCTTTCTTTTATATGGAAGTAAATTAATTAGATGTCATCTGTAGCACAATGCTGGACACAAAGCAGGTGCTCAAAAATAATCATTTGATGAACATTAGAGATTTTTGGGGTTTTTCTGAGTTACAAAGTCTGAATATTTATAACCATATACTAATTTAAATTGAATACTTAGCCAGAGAAATCAAATTTAACAGACAATATAGCAAATTCCTGATAGCACTGTACTCATAACATCTTAAATGTTGCAGGATGTTTAACTCTATTTTTCAAAAATATTTTATTAGGCTCTTTCAAAACAATTGTAGGGAAGAAAAGAAATTTCAGAAAAAGGAACAGTTTGTAGTTTGTGGACTGTTACAATTAATCATTACACTATGAATTAGATCATATCTGTTATACAGATGAAAGAACTGAGGTTGAATGACTATAATCCTTAATGCCTTTGGTTATAATTCTGGAAAAACATTTCTGAAAAAAAGCTAATTTTGCTTTTTTTAAATTTTTTTCTGAAAAACTGAAACAATTTTTAAGTCAGAAAATCCAACTTTCTCCATTATTGAACACCTCTTCTGACTTCTACTATGATTTCTAGCCGCCAAAAAATGCCTCTGGCATAAAGATTTTTGTATATGTTTTTAAAGTATAATTTTAAATCATACTTTTATTTGATAATCGGAAAGATGCTTTAAAAAAGATCTTTCCCAACCTTTTCATCTTATAAATAAAAGATGAGGCTCAAAGAAGTGAAATATTTTGCTAAACATCAGAATTTAATACTGGCAGATGTGTAAGAAGAATTGAATCCTCACTACTAGTTCAATGATCTCTGAATGCTCCACTTCTACCAATTTCCAGAATTAATATTGCGATGTTCATTTCTAGTACCTTTAGTGATATAATTGTAGATAAAAATAGTAATGACATAATTAGGGATGCCTTAATATCCCTATTAAAATTAGTTTAGACCTAAAATCAACCAATATCAAAAATTATGAAAAACACAAAGTAAATTGGGTAATAGGAAAAAAATACAGTTATATTTAATTATAAGTACACAGTAGCAAACAGTTCAGATTGTTGATGCTTTTGATGACCATTAATGCAAAAGGATTATGGATTATGGCACTGCATTATGAATAGACAAAAAGATTAGTGAAAAGTTGTTTAGCCCAGTAGACATTTTGACCCTTTCTGCGTGAAATTGAAAGATAAACCAGAGAACCATTGAAAGTTCATGTATCAATAAACAGGTCAAGTAAAAATGTATCTAAAATTCAACAAGAAGAGATTGTTTTCTATTTCAGTTTCTAAATGCAAGGTAGTGAACTGAAATCGAATCAACAAAATAAATGGGCCCAAGGACTCTTATTATATAAGTATACAAATGTGTAACTCCCAGGAAATGAAAATATAAATGGGTATAAATTAGAAGAAGCTATAAAAACAAAGCAATCTAAACTACAAATAAAGCCTAATCTACTGACAGTAGCTCCACATAATAACCTAGAACAATTTTTAAATAAATAAAACTCAAGCATTATCTGACAAAAATTATGAAGACCTAAGAAGTAAAAAAATCTACTTAAATATATTTCCAAGCATATAAGTATTTTTTAACTTATGATGTGAGAGCTGCCCATTGTATAAGATTAATAAAAAGGATTTCAGAAAAATATTTACTTAAAAAATCATAAATATTAATATTTTAAAAATTTCATAATAAAAATCTCATAATTTAATGTAGCATATATTAAAAATATTCCATAATAAAAATCTGATCTCATAATTTAATGTAGCTTTCAATAATAGAAAAATAGCTCCCAATCACCTTCTAAAAAACTTCACTAAACTGACACAGACAACAAACCTTATTAAAAATCATACAAAACAACCATCATCATACACAATTTTCTTCACATCTCAATAAACGTTAACTAATGTTATTGTTATAACATTAGTTATAACAATATACATTAACTAATGTTCAGTTGAGTGAAAGTCATACATATTGGCTGAGCATGGTGGCTCATGCCTGTAATCCCAGCATTTTGGGAGGCTGAGGCAGGTAGATTGCTTAAGGCCAGGAGATCAAGACCAGCCTGGTCAAAATGGTGAAACCTCGTCTCTACTAAAATTACAAAAATTAGCTGGGTATGGTGGCGCATGCCTGTAATCCCAGCTACTCAGGAGGCTGAGGCGGGGGAATTGCTTGAACCCAGGAGGTGGAGGTTGCAGTAAGTCAAGATTGTGCCACTGCACTCCAGCCTGGGTGACAGAGGAAGACTCTGTCTCAAAAAAAAAAAAAAAAAAAATCATACATATATAAGTGTGTGATGTGTATAAGATGATGATGATATGTGTGTGCAGAGAGAATATGAACTCTCTCCAGATTCAACAAAGTATTTTTCTATACCAGTTCCCTTAGAAAATCAGAATCATAATTGACACTAAATACAAAAATTTATATTTTCTTCAACGGTACTAAATTTACCAAGTAATAAGAGGATAATCTCTTGCATTTACTGTTACTATACCATTATAGAAATAAAATAAAGCTACATTTCCAAGGATATCATTTCTGTTCTACTTTTATTTTGCTGTTAGGAATATACAAATATGGAACAAATACAAGGTTTTATTACACAATTCAATCCAATGGAAAAACTATGTAGAAGCATCTAACATGCAAAACATTTTATGGATTACTATTTGAAATAGTAAATATTAGAGATAAAACAAAAAGTACACTAAAATTGTGAAATTTGTGTCTCTATTTCTAGCCAAATAATCTTAAATATATTCAAAGAGGGACTTTATTTGGAGTAGATCATCTGATTTTTGTTGTTGTTGTTCTTGTTTCATCTCACTTTGTCTAATAATATTTTTGTCTTAAATCTTAAAATTATAGTAATTATACTGAAATTATATATCCAAAACTGTATTTCAACCTGTAAATTATAATTCATACTAGCTATTGTCAATCACTCTATGAAAAGTTGTATCGCTTTAAAATTTGTCAGAAACAGCTTCTTTTATAAATGTGTCCTATCAAAACTATACTTACAACATAAAAACTCTTTAAAAATTTACTTTTTAAAATTCCAAAATGTTTAATACTGCCTAGAATTTTAAAATTGTCTTAAAGTTAGAAAAATGATTAAAATATAATTAAAAAGTATACTATAACCAAATTTTAAAACAGCTTATATATAAATAATACAGCTCTATTTGCCTACTCGAAACAGCTTCTAAAGTCAAGTCAGGAAAGCAAATGACTGTAGGGGGTTTGATAGAGTGTAAAATCTTGGATGCATAAATCTCATTCAGGTTCACTTCCATATGCCCTGAGGGCAAAGCCAGGCATGAAGCCTTTGCCATATTACCTACTGAACTGGGTCATACGTGGTAATATTTGCTGTATGGTCTTGTGATGAGGCAGCATAGGGAGAACCAGCTGGCCAAGGCTAATGCACCATCTGGACTGAAAAAATATTGCCAATTCCATTGGCAGAGCAGAAACAGAGTTTGTAATCGAGATATAAATCACAAGCAGGTCTTGCAAGTTGTCAATTAAAAGTCTGATATATTGATGTCCTCAATGCATGGGTGACTTCTTGCTTTTAAAATATTGCTATTTACATAATAGAACTCTTTTAAATATCAATCTCTACCTAATAAAAAATTACTCAAAGCACCCATAAGAAACAAATTCAGCACATTAAGAAATGTGACTCACAAAACCACAAAAAATGAAGAGAAGACATATATGTTGATCACACAGCTATAGTGGAATTTCTGTGTTCAAATGACACAGATTTTTGAACTTCAAAATTTAAAACTTCAACTCAAAGAATTTTCACTGATTATATTATCTTCATGTTTCTCTCTGTTTCAAATGAAAAGAAAATGTATACACATGCACTTACTCTTTCATACACATACACACAAATTATTGTACACTATGTTGCCAAATTACTGACATCATGACACAGTGGAAAGAACAGGGGTTTTAGAGTCAAGTAAACTTGAGCTCAAATTCCTGTTCTGTTGCTTACTAGTTCTATGGTATTGTACCAGTTACTTAATATTTGTGAATCACAGTGATGCTGCAGTGATGTTAGAAGGATTAGCAATAATATATGTAAAGTAACAAGTACATAGTAGCTGCACAGTAAATGACAGCTGCATTACTGTGATGTAGGCAAATGATACATTTGGACAATCTTTGATTCTTTTATTTAAATGTTGTATGCACGTTTCTAATCAGAATAAATACGTGAATTTTAGCCAGAAAGCAGAGAACATAAAACTTAAATTGCTTAGTAATAAAATTTTCGCCAGCCATTCATCAAAGCTATATTTCATGCAGTTAACTCTTAATGTTTTGTTGTTTTTTCTTTGTTTTTAATTTATTTTTTGAGGTTATCTCAATTAAATGATCATAGGATTGATCAAGTTCTCTTGTCTATCTGTAAGAACTTCTTGGATAGTCACTTGACAACTCAATCAATACCTAATTCATTGAGCATTTGATAGGTGAAGCAGCACTATATTAGGTACTTTATAAATTTAAGCTATAATGATGTATTAGCAATCATAGGGAACACCATGATGGTCAGTGTTCAGATTTCATGAAGATTGAAGCATGAGAGAGGGCCAGACAGATATTGTAGAGTCCTTGCAGCTTTCTATCAATTTCTACTTACCAATAAATATGCCTGGGATAATATAGGAGAATTACAGAAGGGAACAAGGAAACTAATCAAGGAGAAAGTAGAGGGTGGTTTCCAATGAGAGAATTTCATCTGCTTCTAATCTAAAAAAAAAAAAAAATTGACATTCAATTTGTAGTGTCATATATAACAGTTCTTTAGTAATGTAAAGAACTATTTCAAGGTCATATATTAGTATTTGGAGGAATACCAAAATAAATATATTCAAGATAACATAATTAAATCAGTATACCCTCTCCATCCTCTTCTCTCTCTGCCTCTATAACAGATAATTTGCACACACCCTTCCCCAGTCCATTATCTGCCTTGTGCCATAACTCTGCAGGCTGACCCTCTGGACTGCATCTTGTTTGCCAACTGGCTTCCATCTGAATGTAGACAATCTGAGGAAATCCTCAGGAGAAGTTTGGAGAGCAAGAAGACAGAGACTTTTAGCTATTCACTAAGGCTTGGACCAGGGTGAGGCAAGCAAGTCATCCAGGGCATGAAATTTATGGAGAAAATCAACCTCAGAGACTAACCACACCCACCAACTCCATCCTAAGTCTTTGCAACCCTCAAAACTATAGCTCTCTCCAGATCCACTCTCCTTCATGATTTCAGCTCTCCTTGGACTGGTCAGCCTGAAGGGTGGTAATGACTTACCAACGCTACTAATACTTCTTCACTGTCCCTTATTTTTTATCCCTCCCAGGTTCATAACTCTTGAGGTTAAACTCTCTTTTATAGAAGAACCCTGTCTGATGAAGCATCATCTCAGAATTTTAAGTCAACTTACAAATGTAGTATTATTCACATCTGAGTACAAATTTAGGACTACTATCATTTATTGAGTATACAAATATTTATAAAGATCACTATTTTTGTATAAGAAGTGGCCTTAAAATTAATTGGTAGCAATACATAATCCACTTTAGATTATCCAATAAAACAGTTTTGGCTTCCAATTAAAATTAATGTGTGTGTATGGTACATGTTTGCACAAAAACCACTTCATTGGAACAAAGAATGATTTGTTGTTGGATTACATTTCTAGTTCTTCATCCCTAGCCAAAATGACATTTTTAAACATTAATGTAACCTTTGTGATAAAAGCAGATTAAATCAATGGTATATATGTGATCCAGTTTTGCCTGTTTCTTAAAGCTAACAATTCATAATTCATTTGGTCATAAATGTTATAACACTAAAAGACACATAAGGTTTTTATAAAGGGATAATATATCTAAAGCTAATATTTTCATTTTGCAAAGGATAAACCTGAATGAAAGACACAGAAAGACTTGAAAGATCAAACAAAACATTATATGATCACTGGCTACTAAAAAATAAACTTTCATTTACAGTTTTTAGATACACATGTCTAATATTTTAATAATCTCAAATAAAGTAAATATTTCCAGAAAAACTAGAAAGATGATGAAAAAGGGTGTATATAATGCATACTCTAATTTTAAGTTAATGTAATTGCATATATCAAATGGCCAATAGCAATGAGTCCATTATTTATTATAAGGATATTTTTGAACAAACTTCATTAAGATACTACATGAAAAATGATAAATGCAAATTCAATGTAAAAATATTTGAATTTTGAAATAAAGTAGGTTCAATATAGTCATAAAAATAATGAAATAGCAAATAAGTAAAAACATTTTCTTATTTGAAGATGGAAGACAGTGCTGAAACCTGATGCTTTAATTATGTTTTGTTTGAAATGTAAAATATTGAGGAAAATGTATTATTATCTTACTACAATTTGTTTTCACTAATAGTTCTTTTTAACAAGAATCTTTTGGAAACTGTACAAATCATAAAGAACTTAAAAGACAATTGGACTGCTCTAGGTAGAACACTGTTACTTTTCATTAATGCTCTTTTATGCTGCTTGAAGATCAATCATATTCTATACCATCTAGTAAAAAAAGATCAGTTTCTACATGGAGTGAAATGCTTTGTATGTGCTTTACATCATGAATAAATACAATCACAGATTTGTTTGTCTTTCTGTAACATCTAATTCAGAAGATAAAAACTGCATATTTGCTATGTTCTAACTTTGCTGTTAGGAATTAAAAAACAATATTCTCTGGCTATGAAAATTTTTCTTTCAGAGAAAGAAAAACTCCAGAGTAGCTTTTCTTATTGGAAAATAGTTTTCCCTGAGGAACTCAGGGAGGAACTCCTCAGCCCCTGTCAAGTCTGCAGAGTTCTTTCAAGAAGCTCAGTGTAGGCAAGACAAGAGTACTTCTTCCCTATTTTACACTACCTGAGGAACTCACTACCTCTCATGTCTAGGATACTACCATCTTTAATCTTTCTCATTATCCTCACTTAGAACCTTTCCATATGCGAAACATTTACTAAGAGCTTCAACAAAGGAATTAAAGAACATGCGTTTTGCAGAACTGCCTCCACAAGATACAACAAAATCAGATGCAATAGCAAAATGATTTTTTTTGTTGAGACAGAAATTAGGTGAGTAGCATTTTAATGGATATAGTAAATATCAGATAAACCAAAGTTTAAAGAAGCCCTCAAAACTGGGAGGAATAATTACCTCAAATAGTTATATGTCATTTTCTTCATCTGGAAATAACTTAATAGTCTAATATATTCTATAGCAAGTTCTCTTTCATTGTGAAATACTTTACATGATAATAATTATCATAATAATAGCTAATGTTTATTGTGAGCTCAGTTTTCAAAGTGTCAGTCACTGAGTTAAAGGCTTTATATAAATTATCTCATTTAACCGTCATTATAATTTGTGAGCTAGGTATCATAATTACTGATACCATCTCACAGACCAAAAGAGTGAGGCATGTATCAGATCACACACAGCTAATAACACAAGAAATGACTAATAAATCAGACCAACATGCTACACTGCTTCCCTACATTATAAATAAGGCAGGAGCTCATAGCTCATAATGACGTCAATTACTTTTGCCATACATTTTGGAATCATTATGGTTCATTAAATCCTAATATTGGTATTAATGCTGGCCAATCCCTTTTTGAAGAATGCAATGATTATCTTCTCAATTTTCAGAAACAATTTATGGGAAGCTTTAAGTTGTTTACAAATATGTAATATGAAAAACTATGTAAAGTACTCGTTGTTTTAGAAACCATATAAAAAGGCATACATTCTCATTAAATGCATGTATTTCTTCCACGAATATTTGAGTGTCGACCATGTAAAAGGAACTGTCCTAGGTGCTGTGAAACCTTCCCCTGAGATTTTCCTTTAAGTCTCATTACTGAATATCTATATATAATAATGGCAGGGACACAGAGGTAATGATATAGCATTATTTAGAAATAATAGCCCAAATAATGTCAGCATGGTATCACCATCTTAGGCATCAGAATAAGCAGCAGGTCCCTGGAAACAGATTTCAAGCACTAATGAGCAATGATAGCCAACCAAACAGCAGTCTGTTGTTTGAAAAAGACTGGTGAATCTTTATAATAGTTTTTCACAAACTATCTATCTCTTTCAATTCAGTTTGTTTTGTGCATAATACTGCTGCATAGCATGGCAGAAATTTTGTTTGTTTCAAGTTTGACATTTTAACTACCCTGTCCTACATTAAGTCAGTTGGAGATAGTCTTCAAATGTGACTCACAGAAAACAGCAAATCTTTTCAGTAAAATATAAACTCATAGCCCCACATTTTCTTTTCCCCCTCCCTTGTTACCTAAATCATTGGAGCAAAAATGAGAAAAGTCATTACATCAGCAAATTAGTTCACCCAAGCAGTAGCCTCAAACCACAGGTTAATTTGAACTGTTCAAATATAATTACTTAAAAGAGGAAAGGATTCATTACTTTTGTGGTGTTTGCTGGTTCACTGCACCATTGTTGGAGATTGTCAATAAACAAATTACATCTAACACCGCGCCCTTCTTCTGAACAGTCCCCTGAGAATATCAACTTGCACACTATGCTTTCTTTCATTTTGTGTGTGTGACCCATATTCACATGCTCTTGATTTTAACATTTTAAAACACTCTCAATTACGTAAAACCAATCTAAGCAGTCAAATATAAATAGGACTATTAAATAAAACATATATGTTGTTACACAGGGTTCGCATGTTTTTTAACCAAGAGCTTCACAAATGTGACCATAAAATTTTAAGTAGAGTAGTATATCTGAATTTTTCTTGTAAGAATGTCCATAACTTTGATTAGATTTTTAAAATATCCCAGCCTACAAAACATATTAAGAAAACCGTTTTGAATAATGACTAAAAACTAAGAAAGCAGTAAATCGAGATGTGATAAGAGGAGTGGGGTGACGGGAACCACTTATTCACTGCAAACAGGGTGCCAGAGTTAAATATATCTACTATATTATCTCATGAGATGCTCAAAACATAAGGGTGATAGAACTACCTTGATTTTCAGATGAACCATTATCAATGGACTAAGAGAACCTGGGTTCGAATCTTAATGTTTTTGACTCTTGTGTAAACGTATCCCTTTAATGTGCAAATATCACTACTTGTGTCTGTTTCACTCAGACATTATAAAGATAAATTTTAGAAAAATACAGCAATACCTCTGCATGTGCTTCACTCAGGTCTCTACAAAGTAAAGACCCTTTATAGGTAACAGTTTTGATTCAAAAAGGATGTCTGGAAAGCAAAATATTTCTTCACTGATGTCCTTTATTAAACAAGAATATGCTTCCATTAAAAGTGTTTCCCATAAACTATGTTAAAAGATTTGTACAGTTAAGTAGTTAGTACTTGGCTGGATCATTATTGTTAGATAGTTTGCATTGATATGCTTTTTTTAGCACTTTCAAAACATTATAAACCTTTCTTTTCCTGATTCAAGGATCCGCCCTCGTCTTACCATGTCTTCCTCTGTAACAGTTATACTCTAATATCTGAAAATCCCCAGATATTATATTATTGCTCCTATTTTTCCTTTTCTTTGTTTTTTCTTACAATGTTAAATAAAAAGAAACTTAAACATCACATGTATTCATTAGGCGTATCCCAATTCCCTGTAATGTATAACCTGAAAATTTTAAATAGGGTAAAATGAATTGAAGATTAGAGACCAATATATCTCACTGAACAAAATACGAGCACTGTAATACATCTCACAAATTTGTCTTAATCTGTGTTATATCATGTGACTCTGAAATGGTTTATTCAATCAGCTAATATTAATTAAGCATTTAATTTGACCAGTCATCCTGCTAGGTGTTGGACATATCTTGGTAAACATGACAAATTTGGAACTCTCTCCAGTGTAGTAACTTTTGTAACAGGATCTAATATTGTCAGTGCTGATGCATATGGATTCATAGATTACACACAACACACTTCTAGGCATTACCGTTTGCACAAACAATATTAATAGTTCCCCCCATGCAAGTTCCCTCAGAGGTCCTGGAATCCATATGTCATCATAATTCTCTGCTTCTTAAAAATGAATATGTGGCCCAGGAGGCATGTAACTTATAGGGTAAACATAGTTTTGAGCTTTGAAAAATAACATCACATCTTATTTTTTAAAATAAAAACATAAAGTTAAAAATCCAATTACAACTTTTGAGATAAAGGACTTTCAAGAAATGCAACGCTATTGACAAGGGTAGCATTGGCAGGGATATCCTATGTCACTAAGGATATAAGACATATTTGACCAATACTGTGCCTTGTTGCTTTTGATACACTCTCATTATAACCATTAGCTAATGTGGGGTAGTTGGAATATCATCTGATTTAAATTTAGGCAGATTGATTATGCCATTTACTAGACATGTGATCTTGGGCAAATTACTTAAATGTTGTGAACCTCAGTTTACCCATTTGTATTATGAAGCCAACACGACCTTCTTCAATAAATTGTTCACTGGGATTTTATATCTAGATCACCTGGTACACAGGAAATTGAGAAAAGTCATCAGTTCTTTACATCTTTCCCTGGAGTTATTAGATATGTGCTGATAAGAAGATAATATATTTAATACAAATGTTTAATAATTGCTTGACATAAGCTATAGAGTAGACATAAGCTATTTGTATAAAATCTCCTTGTTGTATAATATCTACTCTAGCACTGTTCAGTATAACAGAATCAATCTTGTGGTATAACAGCTATTCTTCCACAACTGCATGTGTTTGAATTTACAAGTCATCAAAATAAGGGGTGAATTAGAGTCCATTCTATTACCTCATATAATTGCAGTACGATAAAACATTGGCAAAATATGAGTTTCAGAATTTTCTAAGCAATCACCTTCTCTATTTTTATTAGGGAAGCAGTATCTCAAAAGTCAAATAATTTCTGTAATTGAAGAAAGAGATGAATGGCTCTCGTGAACCTCCAAAAGGATAAAATATTATGACCTTCTGTAAAACATGAATAAATATTTTAGATTTGCCTAAGTAACTAGTGGGATTTTATTTTAAGATAGCACTTACTGTGATTGTTAAGAAAACACACATGAGCATGTATTTCACTTCCATTTAAATGAATTATTTTTCCTTAATTCTGAAGCTATCATTTCTATGTATAGACATAAAAAATTGTTTATCCCAACAAGTAATAGAGGAGATTCACTCCTGAAAAGGTGTTTAGGAAGAAAAGATGAAAGGGGGGCAGGAGAAAGAAGAATAAAGGAAGCAGAAGAGAAAGAAGAGAGGATGAGGGAAAAATGGGGAAAGAAGAGGAGTGGAGGGAGAAAGAAAGACCTAAGTTTATTATTTTCTTAGGTGGAGGAAGATTCACATTTGCATTCCAGGGGTAAGTGGACCAAAAGGAGGCAGAAAACCACCCGGAATTATCCCATCATCACTTAACTGTCATTTACAGGAAGGGCAAGAAAAGCAGTGCCTTTCAGCAAAAGTGAGCATTTCTCCATATTTCTATCTCCTTCAGTGCTTAATGGATTAGGGAGCTTCAGACAGGAGGGATGTTCAGGATTTCTCCCTATTTCACTTTATTGACAAAACACTCCAATTATGTATATTTGATTATACCCTCTGCTAGATCATGTCAGTATAGGAATGGATCTTTATCCACAGCTATAAAGACATTTATTGCTTTCAAACAGGCTTAAGTTCACAAATTGGGAGGAACTTTGTTCTACTGATATTTGATCCTTGTAAATCCTGAGAACAGACTCTATTTATCTAGCACGTGTTTAATACTGCTTAAGCCCTGAAAGTTGTAAACATTGGAAGTAGTCTTATGGAAGTCTTCCTGAATGTTAAATATATCTTAGAATTACAGTTTAATTTTGTAATAGATTACTTATTCAAGCCACTATATTTTTAATATGTGACTACATTTCCCAAAAGTATAGTTTTGATGAGTCCAAATCAAGTATTATTGATCAAGAACTCAGAATTGAGTAGTTTTAAAATAAAGACAAATATTTGATATCAGAGTCAGCTTTTGCTACTAGCCATGTTCTTGTTTTCACAAAGCCATGTTTTCCCTGAGACACTTAGCTGATCTTATAAATATTTAATGCAGGGTAGAAGTGCAGGGAAGAAGAAATATCTTTTGAAATGGACTCTATAACAAAATTAAAAGTAGGAACAATGGAAACGGGGAAAGCAACTAAAGATAAAAGATTTAAAAAATAGATAACTTTCCTAATTTTTCAACTCAAAAAGTAGAAAATATACTATCTTTCTTCTTTTATACTTATGCTTTGATTTCTACAGAGACATGATAAGCAATATCAGATACTGGAGATTTCAAACTATACGTATACCAGCAATATTGTTGTGGAAAATGTGACTTGGTCAAAATGCTTTCAGCAGAATGAAAACTAAGGGATGTTTAGAAATTCAATAAGAATGTGGAAGAAGAAATTGTAAAATATTTCTGTACAACTGGTGGTGGTAGAGAAGAGGTGTTTGGCAATGTATATTTTAGAACCAATCATGGAAAGCCCGTGAAACTAATTCTCTCCCAATTTCCCCTGCCATTCCAAACTATACCCGAATATGGAAACATTCTAATAAACTAGTAACAAAAATATTTTGTTCAATGTCTTGAAAAATTTATTCCACACACTAAAGTCAACATGCATGAGAACATGTTTGGCCTGTGTCTGGGCTGGCCTGGGTAAATGGTACTGGCTTGATAAAGAACACAATTTTTTTTTATTTGTAGCATATCCAGAGACTTATTTCCACCAACCAATCTAGGTGTCCAAATATATTCTTAGCCACCCGCACAGAAATTGCCCAAAATATGCCAAGTTATTGAAAAAGCATCAATGAGCATTTGATTTCTCATACAAGACATAAATCAGAACTGGACCAGAATCTAATGATGCCACAAGGGTGGAAGGTTGACACAAAATTCATATGGCCATTTTCCACCCTGTAAGGTTTCCATATTTAGTACTCAAGAACCTCAGCCCTTCTAGTAACTAAAAAAGCTAAAGTTCTTTAGAGCAATGTCAATAGAGAAGAAATATTGAAACCTACAATAAAAAAGCAGTGTCTAGAAACCTAATTTATATGTAATCAGAGAAAGATTAGAATCCATAAAAATTCTAAATATTAGCTTAATTTTAGCATTCTGTGTATATGTTAGTATATATGTGTGTATGCGTACGTGTCTGTGTGTGTGTGTATATATATATAATTAGCCAATAACAAGAGAGAAATATAAATTTAACATTAAAATACTAATAAGGCACTTAAAATATTTTCTTCATATAAAAAAGAAGAATATTTATTGAAACTTATGAATGCCCAACTTATAAATGCTAAACATTTTATTATTTTATAATGGTTGATCCAGTCTCCTTTCTTTTGAAACCAGATACAATAATAACTAAGACTTCTTGATTTTTGTACATTTAGCAGAACCAAATCTATTCCCTAAGTCATTACTCTTTTCAGAGAGCCAGTACTCCCAAAATAAAGAAAAACTAATTGGTCTATTATCAGTATTAATGTATGCTGTTTAGTGAGGACGTACTCTAAACAAGACACTTTGTGAAATACTGTGTATAAATTTTCTTGGTTAATATATTAATGATTTTTATTCCACTAATAGTGATTTTATGAGTATTCTTCTAAAAATAAATAGTATTTAATTGGTCAAGATTGTACAGAAAAATACACTCCATATTTCTGTAATTCTGTTTCTACCACCTATATGATAGTTGTATAACTCCTTACATTCTTAATATTAGAGTCATGCATTTTCTCTATCAAGGGAAACTACCATGAGATGAATCAAAGGAAAAAAAAAACCTGACTCCTTAACATTTTGAAAACATTTCCAGTATGCCTCACTATAGTAGAAATTGGAACGTAAAATATTATGACTTCATTTGATAGTTTTTATGGATTAAAATATCACCACAAAATAACTACATGGCAACACTTGATAAAAATAAATTTTAAAAGTAAATACAAATAAAACACAAGCAATTACAACATTTACACAATTATAGATTATGTTCCTAATCACGTCCCTGTACATTAAAAGAAATGTACACAATCTGTTAAGTACACAAACTTAATGCATTTTAAAAAGAAACATATTCAAAAATCAAGGTGGTTATTCTGAGAAAATATGATTGTAAAAATAGCCTCAATGTTTTTTAGACATGCTAAAATAATTTATTTGAAGCCAATGGTATATGTATAAGTAAATCTGCTAAATGTGAAATATTTACTTTGGTTGTTTCTGCACAAACAGCTAATTAAGTTGTCAATATTATATTTGATATTATATATCAAACATGCACATATACATATATATTGATAAACATTCCCAGTTGAATGCTTTAAAAATATAATAACATAAGATTCCTGTTTATGTGCAACAGTAGATAATATATAGTAGTATTCTGCTTTTATTTGATTTTTATATAAAGAAGTAAAAACTCTATGTCTGACCACCCCCAAAAACATACAGTATTTAATTGCACTTGACATTTCAAATTCAGCAAGACTATTGTTTTCCTTCCATTTGAGATGCAGTATTTCAAGAAGAAAACAAACAAACTCTATAAACGAAAGCCTCTCTGAGTATACACAAACTCACAAACCCCATCTTAGCACTGTGAGGCAGGCAACTCCTGCATGATGGATGGTTGCTTTGCTACAACAGTCAGCCATGGACACTCTTTTGCCCCTCCGCCCCATTTCTTTATTTAATTACACGGCACTGAGAATACCAAGCAATGAAATTGCATTTTCATCCATAGCTGATTTCCATTTAGAGCTTGTCATGTTAATAGTGAAATAAATTGCTCTAATTGCCAGAAAACTTCATCAAATTCACATTTCTTCCTTATTTTATTCAGTATTTATTAAACTGCATGTCCTAACGTGCCTGCCTGGTAAAAGCAGTCCAGTTTCTGAATAAATTTATATCCTAACATTTGGTGCTGTCACTTATTTTTTTTTACTAGTGTTCTAATTTACTTCTTAAAGTTTGGATGCATTTATTCATATTGTTTTTGGAAATGTTTATTATGAAGAGTTACTTACAAATTTACTTACCCAAAGTTACTTGACACTTAGAAAATATAATAATTTAAATAAAAACCAATTAAAATTACTTATGTCTTCTGTTAATATAAGATTTAATTGTAAGATTTCTGGATGGCATTTTTAATTGACTAAAAAATATTTTGGTTCCCATAACACATTATTCCTGAAATACTTCCAAAAATCATTTGAGATAGTTTAAAATGAAAGGCCAAATTATTATTAAATTATTGAGTAAGAGAACAGACTTCAAAATAAAAAGTACATCAAACTTGAAGTCAGAAGGCCTACATTCCAATCAGAGCTCAGTTACTCATTATCTGTGTATCCTTGGCTCAGTCATTTAGTCTCTCAAAGCCTCAGTTTCCCCCTATGCTAACCAAAGAACTGGATCAGATGAACTTTCAGATCCCCATTAGCTCTAAAAGCTATCGTTCGCATAATAGAGGAAGAAGAGATGAGGAGAGCAAAGAGTTAATCTGACAGCAGGGTAGTTCCTCTGACTAAATACAAATATTAGCTCTTGGATCCCCAGGCAAAAATAAATCATGCTGACTATTGGCAAAAAAAAAAAAAAAAAAAAAAAAAAAACGAAATTTTAACTAATGCTTTAAAAATATATTGCAATAGTACTTTGAATTGCATAATAAAATTATTCAATACTAGTTATAAAAAGTATGCAGAAATAGCTACCACTTTGCCCTTTCCTATGTCCACCAAGAACACAATATTAGACTGCTGTTCTGAAATGCATTTCAGCACGGTTTTTATGTAATACAGACAAGGTTTTTGATTTCTAATCATTTATCTACATGAAAAGCATAGAGAATTGAGGAGAATAAACGTTTAGTATGTTTCTAGGACTGGTCCTTTCAAGTAAGAATTATTTTGTGTCTTTTACTATCACATACACCATGTGAGATTGAGATCACAGTCTAGTGTTTAAAATACAGAGATTTCATGTAGTTGCTTTAAATAGCAGGTAACATGATGCAAATTAATATTTTCTTTTGAAAATTAAAATATTTGATTTTCTTTGTCCCAGAACAGGCCACCACACTTTATTTCAAAGAGTTCTCTAGGAGCAGCCAAAGGTAGACTAATGTTTTTGAACAGCAGCATTGCATCGTCTCACGTGTTTAATGGAATACTAGATTGAAGTCCCCGATCCATGCATTATAACCAAGAGACAGTTTTATTCTGAATTTTTGAGAAAGGACTTGTTGTATTTTCTATCTCTACCTTAACTCTCCCCAAAAACATTCCTCCACAATTTTATAGAAAAATTGATACAGAGCTGAATGAGCTCAGATGAGAGTTGTCTAATAAAAATACTTGGTTGCTGATTTTGACATAAATGCCAATCATTGAAAAAACATAGGCACACCGTCTGGCATGTAATAGATATTAAATATTAACTGAATCTGAATTAATATGGACCTCATTTTTCTGAATATTACCAGCCAAATTATAGTATATTCGGAATTATTCACAAAAATAATAGTTTTTCTCACTCATACATTCATTGCAGAGGACAGCAAGAATTCTGAACGTATAACACTTCATATTATTTAGATACTAGTTATAAATGAATGAGTCTGAGGAAACAATTTTGTTTATAACATTTAGAACTGGCATTTTCTCTATGAAACGTCTCATTCCTACCTACATCCATTCTCCAAGTGGTATTTCCTTAAAAGGTTCTGAAGAAGCTTTAAAAGACCAGAATTTATTTGAAGTTACATAGTTTGACCTCTAGACATCTTCTGTTTAAAGTATTAAAGGTTGATCAATATATTTTGCTAAAATATCTTGCCCTCAACATCTTTTCCCCTCAACTAAAGAGAAAAAACTTAGCAATGATCACTAGAAAAAAGGCTGTGTGCCTAAATCCTGTGAGCTCTCTATGCAGGATATTAGGTAATGAAACCCAGGCATGTATTTCCTTGAGGGTAAAGTTGATTAAATGTGTTGAAGCAATATTCAATAGGCTTAACGTTCTATAATTTGGCCAAGCTATAAGATCATCCTTTTGGTAGTTAAAGTAAATTAAAGTTTGCAAGCATATTGGGGAAACTATATTAGAATAGTTAACTAAGGGAATTATTTCTGTAGGATTTGGGTCCATAACCCAATATTGGGTAAAAATAACCCCAGCTGAAGAAAAAGTAATCTCCCTTGAGGAGGTTCTTTTCAATTTAAAGTGTATAAAAGTGCTACAGTAACTTAATCTGAGGGAGGATACTCTGGTTTATCAAATTTAGAATGAGCATCACACAACACTAAATTAGAAGCATGCTCACCTACCATCAGTGCAAATTTTAAAACTGGAACAACTACAGTTTATGAAGAAATATGGAGAAAATTATTTAAATATCTTGATAAGTTAACACCCTCTGATTTGAGGACTAGACTATTTACACAATCCAAAGAAAAATACGATCAATCAACACTTTTAGTCCGTTCTGATTTTCCACTCATTTAAACCTGCAAGCACATCAAGGACATAATCCTTAAGGAATTTATAATATACACTGATTAACATATTTATCCAACAAATATTCATTGAATACTTATTATAAAATAAATGTTTGGTTAGGTACTTTAGCAAAGATGAATGAAACAGTTTTAGTTTTAGTCCTTTTTCATGTTTAAAATAAAGACAACGAGAATCACCTGGTGAGATTATCATGCGACTAAAAGACTAGAATGAGATGTTTATTAAAAGTATCTAGCAGAGTGACTGGTGAATAGCAGGCACTCAATCAGTATTTGTTATCATTCCCTAGCATAGAAAGCAAATAAGTACTCTTTAAATAGTAATTTTAAGATGATGTAACTAATTCAATAACCAAATAACAATCAAAGACTCTTCAGGTCATTAGTTACATATGTATTTGTAGCTCTCTGCTGCAAATCTGTGTCATGGTTTTCAATGCCATGGTAAGCTTTGAGGGTATTTTTTTTCAAGCAATCAGAGACTTTCAAAGATTTGTTTTTCAGAATAAAATTATGACAGTTGTGTTCTTATTAATGACAAGTGACAAATTTTAAACTGTATTATATTTAAACTCAGGAGATGTTATCATCCTATATAATAAAAAGAAAAAGAAAACTTTTAAAATACTAAAATTGTATATCAACATGTTGGGCCATGTTTTTAGTGCTGGAGTTCAACCCTTGAAGTAAAATTTTAAGGCTCTAACTCCCCAAATGTTAAGGTATAATGTAACTGATTCTGTAGAAATAGATGCATTTTTCTAAGCAAGTAAACAGGTTTCTATAATAAACTGCCCCTCAGTTAAAAGTCAGTTTATTTTCATAAAGTCTAATATAGGGACTATTCTATTTTTAATTATTTTATCAAATCTAAAATTAGAAATTCACCATTCTCCATGTTATAACTATAATTATTAAAATTAACACTATTTTAATATCTTTCAATTTGCATTTTCATTTATTCAAATATCACATTGAACGCTGTTAATTATACTCTATTGTTCAAGACATCACATTTATGTCTCTTTATAGTGGCATCAGTAGAGACACTGACAGATGATATTCAGCCTCCCTCTATTGGGGAACAAGGCGAAAACATTAACCTGATTAACCCATGTTACTTCTCTGAAATTATTAGTGAATATTTGTTTTTCTTTTTCATGCCACCAATATTTGTTACACCTTACAGCTTATTATACATACGCATGTGTTTGAAAGCTAGGAGATTTCAATTTACTTTGTCTGGCAGCTGTTCCCTAAGTAATTTTGCCCAAACCATCTAATCTCTCTGTTTTGTGATTCATATATATATATTCCAGAAGTTTATAGTCCAAACTAAACTAAAAATTGGGGGAAAAATTAACTGAAAAATATTTTATTTTCAAAAAAAAAGAAATTTAATGATTGCTATTTTACCATGAAAATCAGGAAATATTCATGAGCTATCCAGTTCATACAGCACCAGTGTCTGGTAGAAGTAGAATGTAAAATATTCTAGCAGTCACCATCAAAAAAGTAAAAAAAAAAATAGATGACATTCATTTACATAATATATTTAATATACCCACATAAAATTATCAATGAGCTATTTTACATTCTTTTCTATGTAGTAATCCTTTAAATCTGGCATCTGTTTTACATGTAAAGCATAGCCTGTTTTGCACTAATCACATTTCAAGTGCTCGATAGTCACAGTGACTTCTGTACTAGGACAGATGTTGACAGTATAAACTTCCTTGAGACTAGGACTTCGTTCACCTATTTCCAATGGCTAGGACATTACTTGATACACAGTAGAAATCCAACATTTATTAAATGAATTTGTCAAATTAGTAACTTAAGTTAGAGATGGGGGTCATCAAATTTTTATATCCAATCAGAGGGGCTAACAATATATGCCTGAATACTACTGGCAGAATATGTAATAAATGAATAGGAAAATAGAGAAAAAGAAAAATAATATAGAATGAGATAAAAGTGAAAAAGAGAGAAACAAAGGAGGTATAGAACGGACAAAAAAGAAACAGATAGGGAAGAAAGAGGGAGAATCCCACCAACTGTTAACACACCCATCCTCAGTTTTAAAATAAATCCTATCATCATAGAGTTGCAATTTAGAAAAGAACAGGCTATTGACTGCCCATTAAAGCTATATATCCCAATACCTCACTATGTTTAGCACTGATCATTTTTAATACCAGATAAATTCCAGTTTGTAAAGATAAAATGAATTTGTTTCTTTAAATGCCTACTTTCAGACTATCGTCTGGAGAGAATCAAAACTATATGAAAAAAGTAGACTGATCACATGCATCCACCTCTCCTCAAGTCCTAAATTTTTAAAAAACCACAAATGGGACAATTTTGCAGAATATATTCATAACAATTTTGGAAATAAAAAAGCTTCTATTCATTAACCAGAAGCAAAAAGTTTCTATCAGTTAATCAGAAGCAATGACGTTTCCCAGATGGAAGAAATTAGATGACATCAAACTGACAAATGCAGAGAAAGCCACATCTACATCCTAAAATGTGCACAAGAGAAATCTATTAGAGCAAACATAAAGACACATAAACTTACCTCCTGGTGAATAAATACAGAAAGGGAGAGGATGCCCAGGGGCAACTGTCAAGATCATGATTTAAAGATTTTCAACCCAACGCTGAAAACAGTTCAACTCTTCACCCCATATACGAGTAGATTTTGCCTTGAGATAAAGACACCCAGTTGTACTCTGAAGAAAGTGAAGATTTTTCCTGGATAGGCATAGGGTCCTGAGGTCTCTCTCATAATCCTATGTTTCACATTGTAACTGCTGGGGCAGAAAGCAAATGAAATGACTTCCCCTTCAAGGAACTACTCTAGGATGGCCCCGGTCAGAAAAAGACCCTGTTTATTTGGTGAAACTGGGGAATTCCTGACTTGCCTGCCTTCCCAATATGAACATTGTAAAGTAAGACTACTCTTGTTTGCTGCCATATATACTTGAATTTTTTTTAATTTAGTGAGAGTTGTTGGGTGGTAAAATTTCCAAGACTCATTAAATTAGAAATTATTCAGTTTGTCCATGAAATTGTGTATTATCCATCTCCAATTAGATTATACATTCTAATAAAATGTCTATTTTAGCCTAAAATTCATTAATTTAGTGCACTAAAATATTTTTTTCTTGCTACTGATATTGTTGGAAAGTACTCTTTCCAAGTTACATAAGATTCAATTGTCAAATTAAAAAGCAAACATTCTAATTAAACTGTTTTAAGCATGCAAGCAATATATATAGTTCTTTAAAAATTAATATAGAACCCAAATATATTCAGAAAAAAATTATCTTGTTTTCTATTGAAGTGATTGATCAAGATGGAAAACAGCAGGTATATATCTGAATATATTAAATTGAACATCTTTAGAGTAGAGTGAAGCAGTTTGGCTTTATTCTTATTTTCTTTATTTTGCTTCTCCTCCTCCTCTTCTTATTTTAGAAGCAAAAGCAGAACTGAACAATATAGTATTAATAAGGAAAAAAAATAAAATCATTTTGATTGTAAATTTTCAGAAAAATCAGTACATTTTTAAATTACTACGAGCTAAATCAGTAGTAAGCCCTTATAGTTTTAAATTCATCCACGAAAGAAAAATTAATGTCTTTTTTAAATTTTCAAAGCACAGTGAATAATACTGGAAATATTTTGGCAAGTTTCTTTTCATATGGTAAGGACAGTGGAACATGTAGACAATTTAGAAATTAATGAAAACATATTAAGGTAAATATATCCCATTTGGATACCATATAGTAAACAATTTTATATACCAACGTGTTCTTCCATTTACAAACCAGTCTATAATATATTTTTGTTATGCATAAATGTTATTACTGACACAAATTAGAAATTGAAAAGAGCCAATAAACATTCCAGAGAATACCAACACAACTTTACTATCAAATAAGTTAAAAAAAAAAAAGATATCAACTAGAGGTCTTACAACTTTTGAAAAATTAATAAATTTATTCTGCCTACAAGGGCTTATTTTGTGACAGCATTTTCATTTACATAATTTGATTTTCATATATTTTATATATCTCAGAATATGCCAAGTGTATAACTAACTCTAGTATATATATAACTAACTCCAGTATATAACTAACTCTACTGTAGCTCTTCTTTTTTACTGTTAATGATTATAGTTTATTAATATCATATAATATGTATACTTTGATATTAAACTGTCTCAATTTAAAATAATAGATGTAATTCAATGCTATGCTTGTCTATCCCATCTGTGTAGAAGCACAATTAACATGCCATTTTATGAATATCATGAAATCTCTTAGAATGGCATTTTAACACCATTCCCACAAGTCACAATTTAGTTTTGTTTTCCAGAATTATTCATTGAGTGAATTTTTAAACTATCTTTGTTTCTTCATTTAAAAATTTTTCTTTATTCTTAATATCCTTTGGTAACATCTATTAATTTGGACCCACTTGCAACTTTCACTAACTACTGTTCAATCTCCTGAATCATCAAGGTGTTAAATGAGATAGAATCTTAAAGTTCTTGAGGCATTTTTCAGAATGAATAAATTTTCATTTGTGATTATCTCCCCTTCATCCCACAATTTAAACAATCTACAAACTTTCAAATACACTTCCAGATACTAGCCGAACAGTGAAAAATATAGTTAAATCAGTTATAAGACCAGAGGTCTTCTCCCTAAAATAAAGTAAGATCCCGCTTTACGTTGGCTAAATTTATCTTTCCCTAAAATGCTGAATTCACTAAGACACTGAGTTATGAAAGCATGTTACTAAATTATTTTCAAAGTTAACTGAGATCAGTTTTGGCAAAAATATTTTTAAAAGCATTGAATTGAAAATCTTGTGTTCAAGTTTGTATGAGTACATAGTTTCTCAGACTTTGTCTATCCCTTCCTCAACTTGGTTGACATTTTTACGTTAATTTTTTTCAAGCACTCTTTTTCTGAACACATTCCCAAGAACTGATAATTCAAACTATCACCTCTGGTGAGTTAACAGCATCTCAAAGTGGATGGCAAGAAATTTAGATCAAAGTCTGTGGTATTACATTAAAAAAGAAAAGAAAAGAAAAATGAAACAGTTAAATTAATTCATTAGAAAAAAATTAGTTATTTGGTTATCTTGAAAGTTCTTATCAAGCCTCAAAAATTTTCAATCCTACTAAGCAGTATAGAATTTTTTTAAAAAAAGAAATACCCAAAATAACCATATTCTGGTGATTTTTTTAAAAAAGAATCAAATTTTGAAGCTTCAAAAGATATTTAGAATAAAAAACCAATTAGCACGTGAATTTACTTATTGCTTAAGTTACTAAGAGAGAAATTAAAGGAAAATATCAATTAATAATGAAAAGTATTAGAGTCAACTGCTTAATTGTGATCTCCATCCACGTCTTTTAATCCAGAAAGAGCCTTTCTCTTTCATTTACTATTCTACTCTTGGCAAGTCATGATAAATCATCATCAACATTATTTCTTTCATTACTTTCCATTGCTAACAGATGTAGGGACTAAGAGCTTAAATTATAATTGTATAATGGACTGAGGCTGAATTAATTAACAATCCCAAGCTTGTGGGAGAATTTAAGCTAATTTACTTGGTTTTTTTAAAAGGCTAGTCACAGCTTGAGGTATCTTTCTGTACTTTGAGATTATTGAAGTCATGAAGGAACAGGAGCTTTGAGCACTATTACACACCAAAATAGATAAGTTTTAAGTATTGTAGGCAAGGATTTCAGAAAATGGGTATTAGCTACAAGCCTTTTAATTTTTTTTAATATTTGATTCTACTTTACTGCTGTTGCACATAACACTGCAAAAATATAAAAGTATAATATTATTTTGCTCCTCTGATTTTAAAATAACTCAAGAAATAACAATGAGCAAGTAACACATCATTTTGAGTATCCGGGCTAGAGATTCGATTTCTCTTAATTAAATTAGTCTCAGAAAGACTGCAGCAATTCAAAATGAGAATCCAACAGGTGGCTTGTGAGGAAATTCTAAACAGGATACACACAGACACACATACACAAGTATACACAAACGTTTATACATATATCACACACGTAATTATTATTTTTCACTTCTAAATTTCCTTAAAATTATTTTTGAAACAGGTATATAGCAACAAATAACTTTGATTTGATACTGATTCTATGCTGGCAAAATAGTAATAATATTGTGCAAGAACTCTAAAGAATTTGATGTGTCCTATTATAGTTACAGTTTCTTGTTTGCAACTTTTCCAGAGCTATACAAATATCCTGCCATTTCTGGGTAGAAAGCACAGCTGTTTTGGTTTTTTACATGGTCTGTGTCACTTTTCCAGTTCACACAAAGTGGTACTTAGTTTTCCTCATCACCAAATACAATGTCAGATTCCAGGCATTTTGTTAATACATGGATTTTCAATTTTGAATTCTGATGCCAAAGGAGAGCTGCATATTATACAACAAACTTTCTGACACAACAGAGAGCCAATTATTTTCTAAAAGCAACAGTTGAACTCACAGAAGACATATGTACATTACAATATGAAGCTAAATATAAATGCAGTCAGCTGCATTATTAAATTCATCTTAATCTATTAATAGATATATCTCACCAAATATATGAGGAAGTAAAAAGCTAAATATTGATTCCTAACAGACAAATGAAAAAAAAAGAGAAAGTTCCAAATAACTATGTGAGTGATCGGAAGCATAAATAGCATGCTCATGGCTTTAAATAAAACAATTATCCCTGAGAAAACTATCGATGATTCACAGACCATCTTTTTTTCCCATGTATCTTTTACTATTTTTCTCCTAATACTATCCTCAAAAACAATAACTACTTTTTGGACGATTTTTTTTTTTCTGCTACTTGGAGTAGTATGGTGCACTGTAAGAGTCACACACGCCCACATGCATGTGTACACACACACTGCAAGGGTGCCCTTTTGGATGCCATAGAAATGTGTATTTCCTTTTACAGAGGTGGGAATCACTTGACAATTGAGCATTAAAGAGCATCTGACCCCAAAGCAGTCTTTAATCAAATCTGATGGCTATGCTCTTGCAGAAAGTGAATCTGAAGTTCCCCCTTTTTTCCATCATCAATCTTCTTCAGCCTGGCATTCATCAAGCTGCATGGAAATTCGCATTCACACTAAGTAAGCTTTCAGGTGAATTTACTTGGGAATCCCAAATGATCCAGTGTAAAGGTCCAAATCATCCTTTCACAGAATTGCACCCAGATAGCTCCTGGCATTCTGATAAAAGTGGTTTGTCAATAAAATGCTGAGTGAAATTGCTTGTTTAGAATGTATGGTGTCAGTTGAGAGACTAGTAGCTGAGCAAGCATCTTCCTAAAAAAAAAAATGGAGAGATTTTTGAGTGGTTAAAAAACACTTGCTTGTGATGGTTGCAAAACTATGTGTATACACTAAAAACCACCGACATGTACACTCTAAACAGGTGCATCGTATGATATGAGAATTATGTCTGTTTCAATAAAACTGTTTAAAAAACTACTTGCTTATAGTTCTGTGAATAAATGTTAGTTTATCATTAATCTATTTTATGTACTCAGCTGCAAGTCGCAGGAGCTATTCTGAGGTGATTATATTAAAGATAACTAGATTAAAATCTAGATGTTCTTCTTCCCTTGCCCATTTGTGATATGTTCTTTATTCGATATTTTCAAAACCCCGTAGTTAATGAATTTTCCATCTAAAAATGTAAAATTGTTGAGTGTCTGAGGAAGACTCACAATGTCCCAATAAAGTATTTCAGCCATCTCTTTACTTTTGTTTCCAGTAAGTTCAGATTTTTTTTTCCAACTAATAGAAAATCAGCATTCACAATCAAAAACATAGGCTAAAAGGAACCCCTGGAAATTCCTTGATCTTTTCAGAATCTTCATTCAGGTAGGAGAGTAAAAGAGCTTTGTGATAGTTTAAAAACTTTTACCCCAAGATATTACATCGATTAAAGAATCATATTTTATCCTTAATTCCAAAGCAATAGTTCTTAAATTCCAATGGTCACCTAAACTAGGAATCACTTGAACAGCTGGTTAAAAACAAGATTCCAGACCACATGGCTAAGACTCTGATGCTTTGAAGCTGAAGTGAGTATCCACAATCAACATTCTAACTACCACCTCAGGTGATTTCTAACTCAAGTGATCCTTAAACTATATTTTGCAAAATTAATCATTTTTGTATTATACTATATAGCCAAAATATGTATTTCACCCTAAACATTTAATTTCACAGAATTCTTAGAATTACAGAAGTTTCTAAATAAAGAGAACTTCAGGAAAGTATCCAGTCCAGTCCCATGCTTTACAGATGAAGGACTTAAGATCAAAAACGATAAATGTCATGCTTTGAAGCATACAGATATAAAGTGGTAAGGCTAGAACTAGAACTCACTGGGTTTCAAATTTTTCTGTTTAGTTTCTTCCTGTGCCTCTCTACAATGAAAAAAAAAAATTCTTTAAATAAATTAACCCATGGAAAAAGAAGTTTAACAAATACAAACTACAGAATCACTTTAAAATAATGCTCAAAACTTATCTTTCAAAATCCACACGAAAGAAGTTAAAAAAGAGACAGCAAAACTATATGCTTTATCCTTCCTTAAGTTAATTAAAATAAAGGCAAACTTTCATTGAATACTTATACTTGATCCAGATAGCCATAGGCTAAGTGTTTTATTCTTATAATCCTATGAAGTAGGTAAATTTATTATCCCTAGTTTACAAATTCAGTAAACTGAGGCTCAGAAGTATTATATAAATTGCCAAGAGTCACACAGCCAGTAAGAGGGAAAGGCAGCCCTCAGATGAAGGTCTAAATGAAAAAGCCTTTGTGCTTAAGGGTTCAGTATGTGTTGTCTATAAATATACCTGCTTAGTTTGGGTTATATTGTTAAATTGGAGGTATTTAAAGTTATCTGATATAATTACTGTTGTAATTAGCATTTCTTTCATTTGCTTGTTTTGCAAAATTAGGAACACAAAATAGCACAATGAGGAAAGAACTTTTTCCCAGTCTATTGTTTTATGTCTTTGATTTCTTTCCTCCTCAAAGGGATTGTTTTGAATTAGTTATTTCTTTTGCTCAAAATAAAAGTTGTTACAAATAAATTGGGTTAGTCTCTATAGAAAGAGAGAAAAAAAAGACAAAAGAATTTCAGAAAAAAAAGAAGTGTAATAATATATCCGCCTTGTTGCAAATTTGATTTTATCTAGAACGTTTTACCAGATTTAATAGTTGTTTTATGTTTTGTGGGTAAACTGAAGCTGACTCAGCTGACTGGAGTTGAGAAAGTTGCCTAAAACCCAAGTAGATTGTTACTAAGTTATATTAATAACAAGTAAATCTACTGAACAGAATTATGTTTCCTGTGGTTTTGCTTAAAAGGCTTCTTATTTTTTATCATGTAAGTCTTACCCAAAGCTGAAACTTCCGGTCTTCTTACCTACAACAGCACATAATGAAGGAGACAGAGAAGGTGAAAGATTTTTACAGCATCACTGGCCAATGGCATTTTGCTACATGCCATGGCTATGGAGAGCCAGTGGGGACCAATCCCCACCATTTTTCAGTGTTCTCTTTGCTTCAGGTTCTTGCGATAATAGATATACCACACTTTCAATCCAAATTCAGTGATCCCAGCTATGACATCACTGAAGTCTATGTCACCTCCAATACCTCAGGACTGTGAACTCACTACCACTCCGGGCAGTTCATTTTGTGGCACAAGTCAAATTGCTCAAAATTTATTCCTCTTTTAGGGTCAAAAATGGGTCAACATATAATAACTTCTACCTATTGTTTTTACTTTTATGTAGACAAACAAAATATGTCTAACAGTTTTCATACACCACAGCCTTCAAATGTTTGATAGTAAGGAACAAATACACCTACCCCCTTCTCGCAGGAGCTAAATTTTAAACTTCCTCAGACATTCCAATTCACTTTTCCTGGGCTTAGTTTAACTGTTCTGGTTTGTTTGTTGTTTTTTATGATTGCTGTTGTTATTTTTGTGTTTGTTTATCTTTTTGCTTTGAGGTTAAATTTGTTTGTTTTACACAAGTACTTGGCCCAGGTTTCTCAAAACATTCAAGTTAGTTTAATATGTAACCTTTCTTAATGATATTTCTGTAGCAAGCATAAGCATTTAAATCCATGTAAAATTGAATTTAGCTCTCACTTAATATATCATGGCCAAATGGCGAAGCAACTTTGCATAAGTGAAACATTATTTGTTACAGGAAACTTTGAATTGCATATATTTTTATCCAGCTTCTCTGTTTATGATTGAGAAGACAGAAGGTCCAATGGCTACAGGTTATAGCTCAAGTCATATGCCTCCTGTTTTCTTCTAAGGGCTGATTTCCAAGTTAGTAAGCAATTGGAATGTATCTCTTTATGTAAACAATGTCAGTCCCTTTCTCAAGGCACATCATTTAACACATATTTGTTCTGTAAGGGCGTTAATGGACTACATTACCAAGATAACTTCATGTGGTTCCAAAGCTAGGGGCCAAGAACACAATATACTCTTGTCTTTTCAAGATGTGAATAGGAATCTAAGCATCTTCCATTCCTTCCCCAAAAATCCCACTCCAGATAAGTGGGTGGAATTTTCCTCCATACAGCCCCAAAGCAGTTGTTTCCACATCTTAAAGCAACCAGTGGACAAATCTAAGCAAGTAAAAGTGATGGCATTGTATTGAGGTGAGGGAAAATTAGGGATTAGGGTTCCAGGTTTGTGGGATGGAAAAAGTCTGACATGTTCTGACTGGGTAAATCTACCAGGCCGATTACTGTGTAAATCTACCAGGCAGATTTACCCAGTCACACTTTTCTTTTTTTCTGTGGCTGCCAGCATATAGCCTACCAAATCCCTTACCTACTTTCTTAGGGGAATGAAATGCAGTTTCAAGTACAGTCTTTTTTTCTTCTTCTTCTTCTTAGTAATAGTGAACAAATAAGAAATAAAGCATTTAGAGAAAATGTACTCTGATCCTCCAGTTCCTGATCACTTTCCTTCTTAACACTCCATATGCAAGATAAAAGTGAAAGAAACATTAAATATAGACTTTCTCACTAAAAGGACTAAAGGAAAATGTATTTACATGACAGAAAAAAAAAAAACAAGATTCTGGCTATTATATTCTGAGTTCTCAGAATTGGAAAGGAGGAAAGGCTGAAAGTCTCTGAGGGTAGGAGTGAAGATAGGGGAAAGGCTTGAGGGTGCTACCAAAGAGACAAGCATTGGGACACAGAAAGCCAGGGCTAAAGAAAAACAAAGAAGCTATCATTCTCATACTTTACTCTTCTTCTCTCTGGTCCTAGGGCCAGGTTTGTTGTTTTGTTTTGTTTTAGTAACAGGAGGATCAAGATTACTTGCCCTATATAACCTCCCCGTGTTGTTGTGAGAATCAAGTGAAACAATTACAGTAAAGTGCCTTGAAAATTGTAAAGCATGACATCAATATATTATTATTATTACTTGACTCCAAAGTCTTGTATGATAAGAAAACGAAACAAAATAAAACCTGAAAAAACTGTTTCTTTTTGTTGTTTTTATATTTTTATTTTTAAAACACAGATATGAAAAGCAGAAATAGACCCTATTACCAGAAATTAAATGAAAAACTCTCACTGTAGAGTTTTAATATGAGATAATCACAGTGGAAAAGGAAACCGACGGTGATCATCTACATTAAATAAAATTTGTGGGCTACTACAAAAAGGTGCTCTTTTACTAATACTGTAACGTGCACTATGTTATTACAATGTTTTAAGTTTTATATTTTGCCATCATGTAATTATGATATATTAATGCCTTATAAAATGTAAAGTAATTAAAGAACAACTATGTTTATTAACAAATTAATTGAGGTACTACAGATTCACTACAGTAATAAAGGTAAGCAAATTCCTACCAAATACATGTTTTTGTAGAAGTTGACAAGAGCTTAACTTAATTAGAATCTAATATAATTTAAGACATTGAACTGTTTATATGGCAGAATTAAAAATAAAACAACAGACTGGGCGTGGTGCCTCATGCCTGTAATACTGACATTTTGGGATCCCAAGAGTTCAAGACCATCCTGGGCAACATAGCAAGACCTCAACTGTATTAAAAATACAACAAAAAATTCTGATTAGCTGGGCATTGTGGCACATGTCTATACTTCCAGCTACTGGAAGCTGAGATCACTTGCACCTAGGTGTTCAAGGATGCAATAAACTAGGATTGTACCATTGCACTCCAGCCTGGACAAGAGAGCAAGATTCTTTCTCAAAAAAATAAAACAAGAAAATAAATAAAACCACAACAAAACCTGTATCTTTGCTAATAGCTAGACTTAAATTTGAGAATCTTTGAAGTACAGTTAGGCTTTAAAAACACCCCTGGAATTATGCACAGTGACTTAGATGTCTTGGTATCATTCATGGAATACCCACCGAGACATACATTCTTCATAATTTCTTCAAAATGCTAATAAGTTGACTTTGTATGTGTTATTAAAATGGCTACAGAGATGGAATGTTGTCTTCCTGTGGTTGACAGTTTAAGAATAATAATATAATTAATAGAGAATAATATGATGTTTTTGGTACAATGCAAGTTTATAGATTTCACAGAGTGGGTACAATATTTATGGTCCTTCTTTCATCTTAGGAGTCATTATCTTATATAACTCTGAACTTTGAAAATTGAGCCTCTCTACATGTATGTAAAATGCTGAAATATAACCCTAAAAATATAAATATAGTTAGGCTTTTCTGATGAGGCTGGAACTGAAGAGTGAACTGGCTTAGGAGAAGACAGAATTGGCCTGGGTTCCAGACATATGACTTTGGGCAAATAACTTCACCAACTTGATCTCTTTTCCTTATAATAGGGATAGGAAGATATCTTAAACGATGCTACTGTGAAGATTGCCTATGACAACAGGAAAGGTGCCCAATTTCTGTCACCTGGTAAACACTCAAAAAATTAATTGCCTTTCTCCTAAAATCCAAACCTCTTTAAAAGCTATAAAAAAATCCACTATTTTAAAAACAACTTTTTTGTGATTACTACACGTCTTCTAGAATATCCAATCTTTATTTAAAAGATATTTTAATGCATATACATTTTAGAACTCCTATCACATTCACTGCATGCCAAGTAACCGTTGGGGAAGAGGTTATTAGATGAAAATAAGTCTGTTGTAAAAGATTTCCTTGCAATTACTTCACTGCCATTATCCTGGCCACACGCGCATGCAGCTTTTCAAATTAATATGCCTAGATTACTGAGCCAGTAATCAGAGCACTGGAATTCCATGAGGAACTCAATTACTAAAGAAAATGATCACTCAAGCATTTGAGAAATTGGGGCTACATATAATTTTGAATAGTGGATCATTATTGATATTATGGAAGCATTCAGTACAAACATTTGGACATATAGCACCAGAATAGTGTTTCATTTTATATACATATGGTAAACAGAACTAACTCCTTGCTAATATTTCTGCTAAATGTTATTCTGCCTAGCTGAAAAAAAACCAATCTTGATATCAGTACTTAAAAAAAAATAGGGAGCTGATTGCTTGATTGAATAAAAATTGGATTGTTAACTCACATTTAAAATAAACTATTTAATTTTTCTACTTCAGATAGAGTAATCCTTTATACACTAGAAATATCTGTCCAATGAAAGCAAATTTAAGAATTTTTGTCATTGTATTTCCATATCACAAAACTGCTTAAATCCTTTCATCATTGCATTTTAATTATTTCATCACCAAAAGAACCTCTTTTGACTAAATTATTATGAGATTCATGTACCATGTTTTTACTCATTTAATAATTTTTAATCAGGCCTTTATTTTCTCCAAATTAGCCATCATCCTATCTAAGCCCAGTTGCTTTTGATGAAAATTATTTTTCTAATTCTGATTTTTATCTAAAGTTGAAAGCAAAGACTATTTTAAGAATGCTGCTATATCTTTTTTAAAAAGAATGGGAGTTAGGAAAGGTAGTGTGGGGAAGGGTGTGAGCTTGCTATGCTTATTGCTCTTTGCTCTCTACTAAGGCAAACAGTAAAGAAAAATCATCAATATCATGATACTTTCTAAGAAATCCAGCAGTCATCAGCTGTGTGGCCTTGAGGAAGTGACTTCACCTCTCAAAGTTTAATAATATAACACAATAATGACAATGATTAATGGTGGTGGTAATAATGTAGATACTGCCAGCATTCCAAAAACGTTATAAGCACAAAGTTAACAAAGTGTAAAAGTGCTTCAAGAGATTATTATGATTATTGTCAGTTATATTTTTTAGAATATCAGTTATTTATCTTTTGGAGCCATGTACCATACTGAGAATATGCTGAAAGATTTGGTCCCTTTCCCCAGAAAAATGAATATATATGCAGACATAAAACATTAATAAAATCTCAGAAATCCATGGCTTTTCTGACACCTCTTTATTGACTGACGTGTTGAAGAACTACATCATGGTAGAAGTCACTGGTTGCCCAGTCCGGAGCCATGCCCACCACACCTCACGCCTTAGTTTGCTCTGCCTTCATCACTAAATCCTGAAGTGTTCCAGTATTCATCAACTCATATGAGTTTCCAGAATATCGTAAGTCAACATGTGTATGACACTCCTCAGTGAACTGGTAAACTGTGACCTTTTTCCCTCTCCTGCTGGATGTGAAAAAGGCAGCATGCTGTCACAGTTGCTTTCGGCAGCCGTCTTATGACCACACAAATAACCAGACCTAAGGTGAAGCCAAAAGTGTTAATGGCAGGTAACATAGTTAAGCCTCTAGAGAAGTAACCCATATTACTCTCAACTTCCTGTTATATTAAATAAGAAATTACCTTTACACATCCTTGAAGTCTCAGTTCAGACATCATTCGCTTGGTGATGATGTCGTGGACTGAACCAAGAGGAAATAGTCTGTCGTCCTCTCACTTTGAAAACGTCTAGTGTATATAGAGCTTTATTATTTAACCCAATCATTGTGTTTAACATTGACAGTATAACGAAACCATGAACAGTTTAGGGGCAGCGGTGTTTTTTTTTTTTTTTTTCCTTTAGTTCATTATATTATTACATTAACAGAACAATGCCTGCTACATAATAGGAATTCTAGGTCTGTTTAGTGGATCAGTGAATAATAGAATGTGATTGATTTTGAAAGACATAAATGAAAAAAAATAGGTGGATCTTGCCTACATCTTACTGAATCTGATAATTAGATTTCTGGTTCTAATTCTTTCTTGTTATGGGAAGATTAGACAGAATTCTTCATAAAAGCACAATAGCAAATAATGTTCATATCAGGTTTTCTAAAGTGATATCAGTTACTTGCATGGGAAGAGGGGGAAATACTACATTCAGTTTTACAGAATTTATGGAAGATTAACTTTAATAATTTGGGAAGATATCCAATTCCTAATATTCAGTATGGCTCAAAATTTTTTTCCTCTTAAGTTCTGGTATAACATTCATAAAGAAAAGTACACAAGTCACGATTACCCAGTTTAATGAGTAAACACTGATCACACCCATATAAACCATTGCCCAGGCCAATAAGTAAAATATTACAAGCAACCCAAAAAACAGTCTAGGCCTCTACCTTTAGAATGCGTTTGCAGTATTTAAGACTATTGTAGTTCCAAAATTACTAAAAGTAATGAATCATTAATGTATGTGTATTACATGTTAGAAATTTTATTTATTTTTTGAAGCATGCATGTCAATCATTCTTAATATACTTTCTCCTGTTTAATCTCTTATAAACCTTAAACTGTAGTGACTTTTAGGAGAGTGAAATTCATGAATATAAAGGTAGTCCATAAAACATGATCTGTAGATTTTAAATCTGAAAAACATTCTCATATGCACTATAAATTTTGTCACTGTTCTATTTGATTTGCTTATCTCTACAGTGAATGAATTGTTTCTCTGAAGAGGATGGGGAAGCTTTCCCATTTAGGAGGATAAAACTGAGGGAAATGAGAAATATAATAAGAAAGAGAGATTAAAATCTTCTGAAATTGGTTAATTGATTGCCTGACAGTTATAACAGAAATGCTTTAAATCTGAAACTCATCAATTCTAGGCTCTGTTTTTCTTTTCTACTTAATTAGAAAAAAATAAAACATAAATGCATTCTTGTTTAGTTCGAACTGTGGGGAAATGCATAGGAAGTTGTAGGCAATAAAGTACCAGCTGCTTGTTTGGTGCTAAGTTTATCAGAGAGTTTAGAATTTATCATTCCTGTGTATTAAAGTTTTATGAGCTGCTTAGGAGAGGATGTAAGCAAAAGCCATGTTATCAAAACTGGGTTAAAATGCAGCACAGAGATAAAGGTGTGAAATGAAGAATCATTACTAACCAAAGGTGCACTTTTGGGTTGGGGGAGGGGTGTATACTGACAAACAAATATAGGAAACATTTTTTCCATATTATTTTCCCAGTGAAATTGTTTGCTCATAATTTTATCAGTCTAAGTATTTGGCAACAAACTACACCTACTACCAAGACATGCCAGATTCAGAGTTCTGCCTGTATACATTATACAAGATGACAAAGCTCCAATAAGCCCTTAAGTACAGAGCTGGAGGCCCAAACAGCCAGCCAAATCTTGCTGTATTTTATCCACCATAGTATAATCCAGAGACTGTGGACCCCAAATTGGGATGCTTTTAAAATCCACAGTAGTTCTGTATACGCATTTGAAGAAAAATGCTGTTGAAGAAATGTATCCATAAAACACTTCAGGTCAAAAAGCAAAAGTATATCAAGAAAAAGTTTAAATAACATGATTCCTACTGGTTTTAGATCATAATTATCATCCTATATTATTTATATTCATATCACTGTTATCTTTCTCTGACATATAATTCTGAAATACAATACATTTTAAAGTTATGCAAGATTTTAAAGACCTCGTCTTCAAGCAAATACAAGAAGTTTAATAATGAACTTTAAAAAAATGCTCATTTAAATAAAAGTTTATCTTTCTCCTGGCCAAATATTTGGTGAATTACTTACAAAGATAACTTTCAATGATTAGATTCCTTAGCTTAAAAAAATTCACTTGAATACGCTTTAGCCCAAAAGCTCCTTACATTATTTTCGCATCACATGGAGACTGAGCATCTCATATCACAGTGATGGTTATGTTTTTTAATTTCTATAGAAATGCTATTTTATATAAACATAGATGCCCTCAGTCCCTAATGCATAACGCTTTGTACCAACCAGGGCTTTGATTTTCATGCTGTCCCAAAGTTGCAGACGTGTTCATGACACAGCTGCGTTTGTTCCTTCATCTTGTTCAGCAACATTTTGGTAAGAAACTACCATATTTAAGATTGGTATTCTAGATCCAAAAGAAAAATGCATGTGTTTGCTGTGTGTGCATGTGCACATGTATGTGTATGTCTGTCTGTAAGGATAGAGAATGGCTGAAAATTCACAGGTTTTTAAATTCTTAAAAATAGGAACGAAGGAATTCTAACAGCTATGACTCAAAACAAGATTCTAACAAGTTCCATGCCAAGTAAAACAACTATTCATTGAGATGTTAATAGCCTTGGTACCTTATAATGGAAAAAGAGAGATTAAGCAATTAGCTCATGGGTACATGGTTTCTCATTTGTAAATACTGATGATACCACCACCTGCTTCATGAAGTTTTTGAGATGATTAAATGAGTTCATACATGTGAAGTATACTTCTGGCTACATGATAAACACTCATTAAATAACAGCTATTATTATTGTTACTATTAATAACACTGAGCACTGTTTTAAGTACTTTAAGTATATTATTTAACTTGATCTTCATGATAGCCTTATGTGGTAGGTAATATTATTCTAATTTTATAGATGAGTAAATTATGAGTTACAAAGTTAGGTAACTTGTCCAATGACACATAGTGTGTACGTGCTGGAAACAGAACTTCAATAGATGCAATCCAAGGCCTGTTCTCTCAAATAATGAGTTATGGACTCAGAGACTAAGGATACTCTTGGAGACCAAAGCAGAAGCTAAGCATTAACAAGAAAAGAACTCAGACTCAGTTAGTGCTCAAGGCAGCTCCAGATCTACATGTTTTGCTTGATCTCCTGGTCTTGAATTCCCTATGATTCTAAAACCAAACCAAAGTTACGTCATTGTTTGTATAAAAGATATAATAAAGTTAAACATTAAGTGGCTCTGGGGAAGAGGAAGTAACTGCAAGTGGGCACAAGGGATCTGTTTTGGGAAAATAGTCTAAAACCCCCTTTAACGGTTCTTTTTTTTTTTTTTTTTTTGCAGGGGGGAGAAATGTTCTAAAATTAGATTCTGATGTTAATTGCACAATTAAGTCATAAAAATTATTGGATTGTATACTTAAAAAGTGTAGATTTTATATGTAAAATATTCCTTCAAAAAGTTCTTATTTTTTAATTTTTGAAAAAAAAGTAAGGCATAGACACTCTTTCTGCTTTAATCACCCCTTTAATTCTCAAATTGGGCCTAATGATTTAGTATTTGTCATCTAAATCCAAAACAGTTTTCCAGTTAACAAATGACCCTAAAATCTATTGTCTTAAAACAACTTTTTTTAAATAAAAGTCACAATTCACAATTTGTACAGGGCTACACTAGGCATTTCTTCCATTTCTCAAGTCATTTAGGAAACTCAGTGGTACTCATCTGGCAGATGGGTTGGTCTGGTGGATTCAAGATGGCTTCAATCATGTTTGGAACCTGGGCTCTAAGGGTTCAAAGACTAGGACTACTAGCAAGGAGCATGTACCTGAGGCCTTTCTGTGCAGCTTAGCATTGCCAGAAGGCTATGGCCTCATAGTAGTCAAACTACTAATGCAGTGGCTCAGAGCTCCAAGTGTAAATGTTTTAGTGAACAAAGTGGAAGTTGCATCATCTTTTATGACCCAGACTTGTATATGACATAGCACTGCTTGTGCTATAATCCATTACTCAAAGAAATCACAGCCCTACTAGAGTCTATAATTAAGGAATTTTGACTTCATCTTGTTGGGGAATAACAAGGTCACACTACAGAGTAGCATATGAAGCTGGAGATATTATGGTCATCATTTGAAAATATGTGTCATAATAGTTTATTATAATAATCACCATTAACAGAGGATTCAGAAAGGTCTATAATTCTTTAAACTCAAATATCTGAAACACTGAGAATTTCTTATACCACATAGTATGTAGGCTAGGAGGAATCTGTGGGGAATTCATACTGATATTCTGATACACTTCAAGAAATTTATGCAAGAAACTTCCTTTAGAGACAAATCTAAACTTTTAGGGTATAAGAATAATTATACACTAATTTCCCTTGTGCTATTTTATATGGAAACATTTAGTTTACATAAAAATTTAGTTTCATTTCCTTTTAGTTTGTGATTCTAATGTGGCAACTGAATACAGCTGTGAATTCTCTCCTTATAAAACATTTAGTGCTGACTAGGGCCATTTTTGGACATGCATTTTCTGAACTGAACATGATATTTGATAACTTTTGTCCCAAATAACAAAAATTTAAATTACAATTGTAAATGCCTTATGTTTATCCCATTTTAGTGAACATTTTGGAGCATGTGAGAGAAACACATTGTACTGAGAACTTGTTTAATTTAAAACCACTTGAGTTTACTAAGAGCTTGTTATTTCATTTTTTCACTTTAAAGGTAGCAGACAACTTAATAATGAAGGAGTAACTCAGTGTCATGTGAGTTTAGATCTTATTTTGCCATCTGCAATGAACAACAAAGTATTAAAAAGAAGAGAGGAAGAAAAAAAAACTAGGCCTCTTGCCTGAAGGACAGGATAATTCACACTTACTTAAAGAATGTCATTTATAGGATTTCTTCACAGCAACTTGAGACTATAGAATTGCTTTTTTAGCTTTTACACACAATCATTAGCAATTTATAGTGCCAGAGAACACTGTAATGGGAAAAGAGTATGATAAAGTATGAAAGTTCATTGATTACATGGTCATAGACTACTGAGGTTTGATTTAATTTTTAAAGAAAGATTTCTGTTCTGTTCCCACCTGTTGAAAATACTTTGAATTTTTACTCATATAACCCAGCAGTTCTCCACCCTGGCTATATGAGAATCAAATTGGACTTTTAAGAAATAGCAATGTCAGGCTCCAGCCCTAGAGATTAGATTCATCAGGTGTAGGATACGTCTTAAAATTTAAAAACCTCCTTACATGATAAAAGTGGGCAGCCAGGTTTGTAAAACAGTGATTTAACCTGTTATTGTTTCTGCTGGCCTAGTGTCACTTACTTCTGAGAAAAGCATGTTGTCTAAATATTTATCAAGATAATTTATAAAATCTTGAATCTAACTCAATCAGAAAAAGGTTCCTGAAGTGCCTCCAATCCCTTTAGAAAGAGAAAAATCTATCAGTCAGTATGCTCAGATGACAACTAACTTTAAGTTACTTTAAAATTCACCAGCTTTTCTAGTGTTACTGGGGATGTTCTAAAAGACTACACTGAAATCAAAAACTATCTGGCTGTAGATCAATTTCTGAAGTTCCACCCCAGTAACCTTTTCCAAAAAGTGAGTTAGATGAAGGAAGTTAACAGTCATGGTGGAGAAAACAAACTGAAAGACAAACATTTCAACAAGGGAGAAAAGAGGGAGTTTAAGCTTTGATTTGGCCACTAACAACCACTGTGTGACCATCCATGGACCACTTAGGGCTTGCTGGATACTATATTCCTCTGAAAAATGAGGGGTTGAGCTGTATCTATGTTTTTTGTTTGTTTGTTTTGTTTTCTGTTGGTAATGGTGAAAGTGTTATGAGTTAAACAGTAGAAAACACTTTCCAAACAAAATACATTAAAACAACATACAAGATTAGGGGGCTAGCCGTGGTGGCTCATGCCTGTAATCAACAGCACTTTGGAAGCCCGAGGCTTGCCAATTGCTTGAGCCTAGAAGCTGGAAACCAGCCTGGGCAACAAAGTGAGACACTATCTCTATAAAAAAGTAAAACAAAGCAGGCATGGTGGCAGGTGCTTGTAGTCCCAGTTACTCAGGAGCCTGTGGTGGGAGGATTGCTTGAGCCCAAGAGGTAGAAGTTGCAGTGAGATGAGATCACACCACTGCACTCCAGCCTGGGTGACAGAGTAAGACTCTGTCTCAAAAACAAATCAAAACAAAATACAAGATTAGAGTTGTTCTGGTTGATCAGTAGGTGGGGGCATGTGGAGACCCACCTATCAACCCTCCCCACTCACCGGCTGCTCTGCCTCTGTATTCCTACACTAATTGCGTTTTTAGAGATAACTACTGTGTAATCTTATTTTCAAACTTTATGTTTTAGACGTGGTTCCTAATGACCTCTTAAAGTGCAAATATTCCTAGGAACTAGGAGTTCCTACTGGGTAGATTTTACCACAAGTGGAATTACCCTAATGGGTAGAATCATATATATATATATATATATATATATATATATATATATATATAGCTAAGTGAGGTTTATTAATTTGCCTGGGATCAACAAGTAGCAAGTGGTATATGCAGTATTTGAATCCAGAAGGATCTGAAGCCAAAGTTTGTGCTTTCTCTTGCAATATAAAACTTACTGATATTATATTACTCCTATTATATCAGTAAGTTTCCCATATTTGTAATTGTGTTGGGGGAATCTTGCAAACCAAAACTGTACACACCCAAAATATTAACAAACAGTAATAAAAATTTTTAAATGAGAAAGCAACTTAGAGAAATCTATTCCCTCTCCTTCAGTTTTTATATCATAAAAGTAGAACCCAGGGAGACAGAAAAAATGCATTTTTAAAGGAAATAACAGATCCCAATCTAAAGCATCTTTCTATTATACACTGCAGCTAGAGATAATATTACCAAACTCAATCAAATTAGTGTGTATGACTGATAAGAACCTAACTCTCTCAGAGAAGTACAAATTTTAAATACAAATCTTCTTTTGTTAACTATAAACTCTTTGAGGGCAAAGATTCATGTTACATAGTTTTTTTGGTCATTTTTACACAGTAATTTACCTGCGGTATTAAATAGGAATTTATTTGACTAATAACAGAATCTTAAACCAAAGTACAGGCTGTAATTCAATATTTAAGCAGAATTAATTCTATATTCTGCTGGAGAATTGCTCCAGAAGACTCCACCAATCATACCTCCTATTACTATCTCAGGTCACCCATATATAAATTAGGATTAAACTACCTATGGCTTTTTCCAGAAAAATTAACTAATAAGGTAAGTATAGTTTATCTCCTCAGTAGTGGTATGGTTTGGCTGTGTCTCTACCCAAATCTCATCTTGAATTCCCATGTGTTGTGAGAATTTAACATGAGGGACTGGGAAGGAACCAGTGGGAGGTAATTGAAATATGGGGGCAAGTCTTTCGCATACTGTTCTCATGGTAGTGAGTAAGCCTCACAAGATCTGACGGTTTTATAAGGGGGAACCCCATTTCGCTTGGCTCTCATTCTCTCTCCTGACGCCGCCATGGAAGAAGTGCCTTTTGCCTTCTGCCATGGTTGTGAGGCCTCCCTAGCCATGTGGAACTGTAACTCCATTAAACCTCTTTCTTTTGTAACTTGTCCAGTCTTGGGTATGTCTTTAGCAGCAGCATGAAAACGGACCAATACAGTATTAACTATTTAAATTATTCTGAAAAACGCCTCTATAAGCCTGAGAGCAGTAATCATGCCACTACTCTGCCTTCACTCTTGCAAATCAAATATAGATTATTCTAAATTTATTTTATTTGTCCTACTTTTAAAATCTATAATTAATTAATATCAGTAATGCTTTCATTATTATTTTATTATTCTGAGACTCTTTCCAAGCATTCTGGCATTATTCTTATGATCCACACAGATAGGGATGAAAAGAGTTCATTTCTTTCCTGGGTTGTAACTCAATCAGCCTCTTCAGTTCCAAAGATTGGTGGTCTTTTTGATCTTGAAACTTAACGTAATAATTTGAAGTTTAAAAGTATCGGGTCCATAAAAAGAATGGCTATTTGGATTTCTTTGTGGTATAGTCCAAAAGAAAATCTGAGGGTTTTTCTTCTGCCAGAAATCACTAGAAGCTGTGATGTAAACCATTGAAAAGGTGAGTAGTGATTTTTTTCCCCTTCTTAGGAATTCTGCAAAGAGGAGAACATGGGTATAAAAGAAACGGATATACAATTTAATAGTAATGATCAGAAATGGAACTAAGATCATGACTCTAGCTTCTTTGGATAAAGAAATTCTAACAATCCCTAGAGAGGATTTGTGTTAGGTGGTTAAAATGAAAAGCACGCACGTGTATACTTGCACACATATGCTTAAATTCAGTAGATGGGTATAAAATATCAGAATTTACTCACTCATTCAAAAATGATTTTGAAGTGCCTACATCTACCAGATTGAGCCCTGGGAAAAACTTCCCAGTTAAGAACCCTCATTCTACTTGCCAGTGTTTGGAGTCCCAGTTGATCATCCACTTCATTTCTTATTTGATCTGAAATTCCTGAATCTGGGTGGCCATAACCAATCCTCCAGAAATAGATCTAAAACCTGTCCACACAACAGCATAACCTGGGTAGCTTTGAAAAAATATATATTCCAGGCTGGACATGGTGGCTAATGTATATAATTTCAACACTTCGGGAGGCCAAGGCAGGAGAATTGCTTGAGCCCAGGAGTTTGAGACCAGCCTGAGCAATATGGTGAAACCGAGTCTCTACAAAAAAATACAAAAAAAAAAAAAAAAATTAACCAGACATGGTGTCATGCACCTAACTAGTCCCAGCTACTGGGTAAGCTGAGGTGGGAGGATTACTTGAGCCCAAGATATTGAGGCTCCAGTGAGCCATGATCTTGTCATTGCACTCCAGCCTGGGTGATAGAGTGAGATTCTGTATCAAAAACAAACAAACAAAAAAACAATCCTTCCTTTGCCCTCCTGTATATCTACTAAATCAGAACTCCAGTTTGCAGGGATGGAGGAAAAAGCCCTCTGGTTATTATGATGAAGCTTGTTTGTGAACCAGAATTTTGGAACTACTGATCTTGGGTTCACAATAATAATTCCTAAGAAAAAAACCTGCTTGAGTAATTCAGCCAAGTCACCTAATACAGAAACCTATTAGTTTCTGCTCCACATGGACTCAGATAGTGTCACTGCTATGTACATTAACATTACAAGCACACTGGACTGGAGGCTCAATGCAGAAATTAAAATTTATTAATATTCCACTCACTTAAAATTATACCATCTTTCAATTTATAATTCTAAAAAATCTTCAAATTTTGGTACATACAGATATTGCACATATAGGAAAAAGACATATGGATGATTTAGCTTTTTGAGGTTCTCTCAGTGAACTAATGATAACGTTAGCTAGAGTCGAATTGTATTAATTATTTATCACTCTTAATTCCTCTCTCTTTTGCTCTCTTCATCTCTCTCTTCCTCCACTATTTTCCTTTAACTACTGAATTCCTACTTATCCTTCAATACTCAATTTACTTACAGGGAAGATTTTCTTTATACCACTAAATTGTAATCTCTATAGCACAAGACATATTTGAAATTTTGTTCATTGATATATTCCCAGAGCAAGAACAGTGCCTTGCTCTGTACAAAGAAGGTACTGAATAATTGTTTAATAAGTGAATGAGTGAATGCATGTATATATGCATGGATAAATAAATCCTATAATTTCTACTCCTATAGCATCAAGGAATTGTTAGTTAAAATATATTTGTTTGTTATTTGGTAGCAGCTAATTGCAGCTAATATAGAATTTATTTTAGCACTCATCATATTGCATTATAATTATTTGTTTCCTTGACTGGATCAAGCTATGTCTTGTTTTTATAAATATTATATCAATCTCATTCAGTGTATTGCATATGGCAGACATTCAATAATGTTACATGAATGAATGAATATAAAAAGCTACCTCTCAAAATTCATATTTAATTTATTAAAAATCTGATGCCAATGAATTTAGATAATTTAGACATGATCCAGATACAGTAATTTAAGTGCTCATTTCATTTCATGATAACATTTTCTACTGGTTGAGAAAACATAAATTCCAAAGGGACGTTATAAATATGTCTGGGGACCATCATTCATTTCAGTGCTCATATTTCATAATCAAGCAGGTAAACAGTTCCTAAATAGATCACTTTATCAGGGTTTATATTTGGATAAATTCTTGAAAAAAATATATTTTAAAGAAAATACTGTCTTTTAATTTAACTTACTGCTTACCAGTTTTTACCATTACATTTTTGAATCCTGAATGAGAGCAATTCTGTAAAACATAAAATCCAAATATTCTCTACAGTGATATATATGCCTCTGTAACCTTTTTAATGTTTCAGTTAGTATCAGTAGAGTCAGAGGTTATATTTAAATGATAAAGGTTCTAAAATTGTATAAAGAGGAGCTACATATTTGGAGGGTCTCAAAATAAGGCATAGAGTAATTGAAAATCCATATTATATAATACATAAGATTGATCTTAACAATACAAAATTGATATGTTTTAACAAATAATACATTTTGGAACAGATTCCTGATTTTACTCATGAAAGTAGTAGTGGGTTACATATGATATGGAATAAAGAAACCAATGATTTGTAATTTAAAAAAGAAAATTAGGGTAATATTTTTTAATTTAGAAATTTAGAAAATTGCATCTATGTCAAGTCATTCAGGAAGAGTGAAATAAAAATTATGTATGAAAAACCTTGTTAAGATACCCATAAGAAGATGCATTTTGGTTTGATTCAATTAATAACTGTTATAAGGAATGCCATTTTATGAATTAATATGGAATAAACAAGAAAAATTTTACTTAACATTTCGTAGGAGACAAAGTAAACACAGCAATCAGATTTTTCTTTGGGGTTCGGATTAATCATGGCACTGTGAGCCAATAATTTAAAACGTAAAGAACGAGATACTATGAAATTCACGAGTGGAAGGAAGAACAAAGGCTATAGTGAGAGAACAAGCGTATGGTGCTCCCTTTTGTTACCTAGTCCTCCTTTCCTAATGTGTTCAGGAACTAGTTTTAATAGGCATTTCATGAAAAGAAGTTCCACTGTTAATTTTTTTGAAAACTCCAAATTGAGCAAAATTAAAAAGGTATCCCTAATTCAAGTCTACTCACAGTCTTTATTGTACAATGCCTAATATACAATTAGTTCTAAGTTACTAAATAAACATTTATTCAATTAAAGGGGAATAAAGTATGTAGGGTTTCCCATACTGCTCCAGTTTTTAAGCAAGCACTGGGGGAACTGGGGGATGCATGGGGGAGGGTTGTACTAATGTTCCACAGGAAAAAAATTAAATTAGCATTAAATTCGTGTTTTACCATACTTCAATTTGTTTTCATTGTGTTTTTGGCTTATCTGTGACAGCTTTTCCATCAGCTTCCTTTAATTGAGGACTTGACTTGGTTTCTAACTTACTGCATTTAAATAATCTTTCTGCTATCTTTTCATTAAGAAGTCATTATTATAGACTGAAGACAGTCTTATAAATACACCATCTCGCTTCAGATTTAAGGAAATTTGTCTCCTTGATTTTTCTTTACTTTGCCTTTACTTTTAGCATTTACATGAGTTCTATATTTTTCTTCCAGAAACAAAACTCTTCCAATTATATATTGAAAGCTCATAAGCACAAAATGCCCTCTCAACCAATACTGGTTTGTAGGTATTTGATGCCAATGATAAATGACTTTTTAGTGTAGTAAACAATATTGTATCATATATATTTTATATATGTTTTATATGTTTTATATATGTCATCATAAATGACATAGAAGTACATTTCTTTTTTATTTTGATAGCCCGAAATCACAGACAAAATTTTAGTCTACTCTGAAGACACCACACTGCACTGAACTCCCTGAACTTCCAGTGAAATGTTCTTTGCTTTTGTAAAAGATGTTCTTGTAAGTATTTCAGAATCATAGCAGGGCTGAAATTTGAATAACAACATTTTAGTGGACTCATTCTAACTCTTCACTTTCCACTGAGATTAGGCTTCCCAAATAGAAACAACTTTTCCTCAGGTCAGACACTTCTACTTGTAAAGCAATGTCTCTCAAGCTCTAATGCACCTGTGAATGACTTGAAGGTTCTAATAAAATACAGATTTTGATTAAGTAGTTCTGAGGTAGGTCCTGCAATACTGCACTTCTTATAGGTCAGTACTGTTGGTCTATGGATCTCATTTTGAGTAGCAAGATAGAAGTGCATAAAATATTACTGTTGACTTAGAAGCTAATTCCATCAGTTTCTAAGAAGTTTATTGTCTAATATCCAGCATACCATAACTTAACAATTGTGAATACATTTATTATCTTTTTTTCCCAATAGATTTGCTTAGATTTCTATTTTAAGAGTCAGATCTGGTCCAATGATTTCACAGGAACTGCAAATAGTTTGGAGTTATTCTTTTGGAACGCTGTTTTTCCCTAAGGCATTCTTCCTTTTATATCATTTGGTAAGGGAAACTTTCATACAATAGGATTTAGCAAACTAATAAGCTGTGTTCTTGATCTATAATAAACTTTCTCTTGTACTCAGGACATAATGAACAAATTTATATAATTCAATGCAAAGATGATTAAAATCACTCGGGACTAATGAGGATAGCTTTCAAGTCCTTTAAATTTGTGTATTTATTTGTATTTTCTATGCAACAAATCTGCTTTCACAAAATTGTAGATGGCACCTGTTTCTTTCAAACTGCTGGCTCAGCCCCTCTCCCATCTCTATTACAATGTCGATTATACTTTAATATGAATAAGAATCACCAGGGGGCTTATTAAAATTGCTCATTCCATGCTCACCCCAGAAGAGTCACATTCTGTATGTCTGGAGTAAAGTCTGAGAATCTGCATTTTGGCAAATACCTCTCGCAAATCTAACGCAATCTGAGTTTGGGAAACACTGCCTTAAGATCTGTCCAGACCTTAAGCAAGAAGTTTCAACATCAATCCACTCTTGCTCCTTAAAGCCTGATATTATTCCATCTTTGTAACTGAGTTTTTACACTGTTTCAAAGGTTTTGTTTTCAAATATGCTCCTAATCTACAATTGCTCCCTTTGTTTGGGTCTTGTATTGATAATCTGCCTGGTTTTGCCATTGCTCCTTGGATGAAGGACCTTAATTCATAAATCTTCTCTGGGGACTACAGCTTATCTTTCAAAGCAGACACTTTTGAGAGTAATATTGAATGCCATTAATAACTGTGCCAGGATAATTGACATCAGCTGAAACTGTCCAGGGCAGACTTTATGTCATACTGATCTTGAATCCCAATCCAGGAAAAAATGTTAACCACACTTCAGACTGGTGGCAGATGGTTATCCACTTCTGAATCCTCCATCCCAGTACTATTCTCAGATAGAAAACTCCTACAGGAATTTCAAGTCAGATTTCTAGCTGTCACTGCTATGCTTTACTACCTTCATTCCACACTCTTCCGTCATTCTATTTTCTAGCAGACATGATACTCTTAGTGTCTGGCGGTGAAAATGAGTCTGTCTTCTAAGACCCAGCACTACTGTGGCAGTAAGTTTTTTCCCAAAGCATCCCAAAGTGGTTCCTCAAGCTACAGATAATTGGGATATGAAAGACCATATGCATATACAGGCAACATTAAATTGAGGTGGCTGTTTTAATTATCCATATTTGAAAGATCCATATATTTAATGTCTCATTATGATGAAAAATAATAGTTCAAAGTATAAAAACACTTCACCAGATAAATGTTTTACCTATTTTGTCATCTTTCTCTTAATGTCATCACATGTGAAATAACTGATGCAATTCAGAGAAAAGAGATATGCACTAGAATATATAATATTTTTCTAGATATACCTACACAACTCATTGACAAGTAAAATCAAGCAACTGGACATTTATTTAGGCATTGCATTAACATTGAGTCATGTCCCTCTCCTCCAAGTACTGAATTATCTAATTATTCATAAAAGAAAATTCAGAGAAATAACTCTCCCCAATTTTAAAAGAATTAAAGTACATTTAAATGGATGCTTCAAACATTCATATAGAGAAATTCAGGACAACGCATACACGGTAACATGAAATTAATTATACAAAGCATGAAGGAAAATACACTCATCCATTCTCAAAACCACCTCATTCCCCTACCTACTATATTCAATTGGGTTTTTTAAAGACAATTAAGATGAAAATATCACTTTCAAAAAATGTTCCTAGTGCATTATTATTTTCTTAATTTTTAACTTCCGGGGTACATGTGCAGGATGTGCAGGTTTGTTACATAGGTAAATGTGTGCCACGGTGGTTTGCTGCACCTGTCAACCCATCACTTACATATTAAGTCCAACATGCATTAGCTGTCTTTCCTAATTCTCTCCCTCCCCAATCCCACACCTCATCAGGCCCAGTGTGTGTTGTTCCCCTCCCTGTGTCCATGTGTTCTCATTGTTCAGCTCCCACTTATAAGTGAGAACATGCAGTGTTTGGCTTTCTGTTCCGGCATTAGTTTGCTGAGGATAATGGCTTCCAGCTCCATCCATGTCCCTGCAAAGGACATAATCTTGTTCATTATTTAAAACAGTACAATAAACTAAGAATGTTTTAAAATGTAGTATAGTATTAGTAAATCATACACTCTTGGCTAACCTTACAGGTATGTGTTGTTTTTATAAATTAACTAGAACTGGTTTAACCCTAGGGTCAGGTTCAAGTGGTGTACACCAGCAATCAGATTACAACTTGATGCAAATTTTGTCTCATTAAAAAAGTCACGCATCGCACCACTTCATTTGCAAAATAATTGTGTACCTGACCAAGGTCAGAGAATTTTCCCTCTGTTTCTTTCACTGAGTGAGCTCAACTAATTAAAATGCAGCTAAACTGTGAGAAAGATTAATTTTTTTTTCATTTGAGGAAATAACAGGGGAGAGCAAATTTCTAAAAACTTGGGGTTTTATAGTAATTTCTGATTTTCATGTTTAGAAAAAGAAATCACATTAAAAGTATGCTTTTTAAAAATTTTGAGTAGGACACACTATAGTATTATTGTAGTCCAGAAAATCTGTATCCTATAATTCCTAGGGAAAAAGAGAAAATTATTAGTGTCAAAATACCTATAATTCCCACAGTTACGATATAAATTTTTAAAAATTGTTTAAATACACAAAAAATGATGATGCTGTCCTACTAGAAATGACAGAGCAGAGCTGTTACTCTCTTCAAGATGCATTAACACTTTCATATTCCTAGTTCAAATTAATATTCTTTTTTTTTTTTTAAGACAAGGTCTCACTCTGGGCTGAAGTACAGTGGAGTGACCAAGACTCACTTAATCTTCAACCTCCCAGGCTCAAGTGATCCTCCCACCTCAGCTTCCCAAAGAGCTGGGATTATAGTTGAGAGCCACCACACCCAGCCCAAATTCATATTCCAAATATTCCATGATCTCAAATTATTTTCAGGCCCTTCTTTCTTCTATAGCAATGGTCCCCAACCTTTCGGGCATCAGGAACTGGTTTCATGGAAGACAATTTTTCCATGGACAGAATAGGGAAGATGGTTTCAGGATGAGTTAAGCGCATTACAGACACTGTGTACTTTATTTCTATTATTACTATTATATCATACAATAGAATGAAATCATTATACAACTCACCATAATGTAGAATCAGTGGGAGCCCTGAACTTGTTTTCCTGCAACTACATGGTCCCATCTGGGGGTGATGATAGACAGTGACAGATCATCAGGCATTAGATTCTCGTAAGGAGCATGCCACCCGGATTCCTTGCATGTGCAGTTCACAAAAGGGTTTGCACTCCTATGAGAATCTAATACTACTGCTGATCTGACAGGTAGGCAGTCTCACTATGTTGTCCAGGCTGGTCCCAGGTAATGCGAGCTATGGGAAGCAGCTGGCTGTAAATACAGATGAAGCTTTGCTCACCCACTGCTCACCTACCTGCGGTGCAGCCTGGTTCCTAATAGACCATAGACTGGTCCATGGCCTGGCCTGGGGTTGAGGACCCCTGTTCTATAGCTAAAATCCAATGATTTAAATATAAATACATATTTGTCTATTCGACGCTACTAGTATTTTCCTAGGTGACCATTTATTTTTATCATCTATCTCAGTTAAGATTTTTAGATAATCACAATTGATTTAACTCACAGGATTTATCAAGATCTTAAAAGGTATATGTAGGGCTCTTTGCTTTATCTGAGAGATAAATAATCACTGCCTCACAACTATGGCTCCATGTGTGTTATTTAATAAAATATTTAATCTTATTGGAAATCCTTTTATATTTTTTTCTCCACAAAGGACAAAGAGCTCATAATAAATACGAAACAGAATTCTTTGTGGGAATTATAAATAAAATAAAGGCTAATATTTGCTAAAAGAATTTGAAATGTATATGCCAAAATATTTGCTATTATATAAAAATATAAGTATTATTATATAAGATATTTCTTTTTGTCCCAATAGAGGGTACTAAGTATTATCTTAGAAGTGAAGTTGACTTTAAACATGGTTTTCTTAGAAATCTAGTAACTAACAATTTTGAAAATATCCAGAAATGTCTTAAATATTTTCTGTAAGTTATATTATTTGCATAGGTATAGCCCCTACAGTGTTGTTCAAATTCTGAACTTTTTAGCTTCCCTTTATTTTTCTTACTATTTAACAATATTAGATTGGTTATGTTCCAGGAACAAATTTCAGTCCGTGGGTAATTATTCAATGTGAACTTATTCACTGATTATAATAGTTGTTGATTGTTCAACAATATGAGGGATAGAGGAGAGCTCCATCCATCATATTATAAAAGTATAGACTGTTTTTGTTTGACTAAATGACATGTTAAAAACCTAATATATGTCACATAAAATATTAATATAAGGCATTTTGCAATTTCTTTATTTAGTTATTTCAAATTATATTGTAGAACATGAATAAACAGAGAAATCAAACTGGTCAGAATCTATCTTAATTCTTATCAGCTTGATCCCTGAGTTTACCTTGGGCTTCAAAGGACCAACATAGAGCTAATTGCAAGGGAACCAGTAGGTATAGATAATCTAGAAGATGCTGTGAATCCTCTTAAAAGAGCAACAATAGCACTGCTATTAAATAATCAAGATTTTATTTTTTAGAAATAATATGTTGGCCAAATACATAATAGAAAACTAAAGTGGCTTGAGGGCTGGACGTGGTGGTTCAGACCTGTAATCCCAACATGTTGAGAGGTCGAGGCAGGAGGATCACTTGAGTCCAGAAGTTGGAGACCAACCTGAGCAACATAGGGAGATCTCATCTCTATAAAAAATAAAAACAACAAAACATCCAGGCACGTTGACATGCATTTGTGGTCCCAGCTATTTGGGAGGCTGAGGTGTTGCTTATATTAAAGAATTAAGAACCTCACAAATTTAATACAAGCAACATAAATGATATGATTTGGCTGTGTCCCCACCCAAATCTCATCTTGAATTGTAGCTCCCATAATCCCCATGTGTCATGGGAGGGACCTGGTGGGAGATAATTGAATCATGGGGTTGGGTTTTTCCCGTGCTGTTCTCATGATAGTGAATAAGTCTCATGAGATCTGATGGTTCCATAAAGGGAAGTTCCCCTGCACACACTCTCTTGCCTGCCACCATGTAAGATGTGCCTTCACTCCTCCTTTGCCTTCCGTCATAATTGTGAGGCCTCTCTAGCCATGTGGAACTATGAGTCCATTAAACCTCTTTTTCTTTATAAATTTCCCAGTCTCAGGTATTCCTTCATAGCAGTATGAAAATGGACTAATACAACAATGATGCTGGAAGTGTGAATTTTTAGCCTCACATTCATGAAAACAAAGCCATATATCTGGGTTTTCAATTATAAAGGGGAAAGTAATGCACCAACAGTAATTACTCATACCTGATTATCCCAAATATTATCATAACAAGCATTATACTCCATTTTTTACAAGTTTACTAGACTTCTCATCTCTTTAATAAATCATGAATCAACTATATTGTAGTTTCTAAACAATTAGTTTCCATTATACAATACTAGAACTTTGTAAACACATTTTAAAAGTACTATTCTTCTTATTCACATCTAACTTCTGATCTATGAATAAATAGGCCCAAACTTTTACATCTTCCATTTATGTGTTCTCTTTTAATCTAAACTAGTTGAATTTTTCCATTAATATTTAACTCAAGAATTTCTATTTTTTTCTCCTTGTCAAGTAACTCTCAATTCAAATGATAAACAATAAACCTCACTAAACCTCACAGTGCTCACCTAGAATTATGGTCTGAATAATTTGATAGAGTCTATTTTTTATTTCATCAGCCAGGTCATCAATGAACATATTTAACAACTGTATATGCCTTTGGAACATCATTCAACATTTCCTTGACCTGCTGCTCAGGCCCAAGCTAACATTAAACCACTAATAATACTCTTGAAACTTTTTATTCTATGTGGATCTAAGTCTCAAATAATGTCAACCACACACATCTCCATATCATGTGAAAATGAAGTCAATGCTGAGAGTGAGAAACAAAATGTCTATTGCTTTAATCTATGCTTGTCATTGTGTCACAGTCCAGAGTATTCAGGTGAAATTAAATTGCTAATTTTGTTCAGTCATTTTGATGCTAAAATGATAGGAATAACACATGATTTCCCTGTTAGAGTTGAAAGGATGCTATAAATCACTACATACTACAACATACAACTCTAAATGCATTGAATAGAACATAAATTTATAACAGGATTTACTGAACAAGAAAGAGGGCCAAGAAAGCACAGATTCTGACTTGAATAAGTAAAACACCTAGAGAAAGAAATCCCAGTCATCTTATTCTAAACACATCACTTCAGCAGAATTCCTCACAAAAACAAATCATAACATTAGTATTATTCATAGTTATTTGCAAGGTTTTAACAGATTAATGTCTTTTCCCATAAATACTGAAATAGTACCTAACCTGATTCAATAAATAGCTGCAAACATTTCACTGGTTGACTAGGTTAAATTTAATTTTATGTATTAATTTTTCATGTTTATCTCATATTTTATTTTTCTAGTTATATTTACTTTTACCAAAGCCTCATACTGTTTTTCATATCACATAGGAACTCATTTCTTACAATAAATAATATGTAAGGACTAAGATGATTCCAATGCAAATTTTTTTCCATTTGTATATAATTGCTTTATCTTAAAAGCAAACCCTGCATATTCTGTCTTCCAGAGAATAAACAATAAGAAATCATTTTAAATTTATTTTGCATAATTTGTTGTTAATGGGAAAAATTTAGGGGAAAAAATATGGTTATATAGATGGGGCCACCAAACAAAGCATTATATACAAGTAGTTATTAATGAAATACAAAGGAATTAATGTCTCTAAGCTTAGTGCTCAAAAATAAAGAGTTAAAGCAAGTTTATTGGCCTCTGAACTACTGAAATCATAGGGCTGGATAATTCTTTGTTGTGGGGACTACCTTGTGCATTGTAGAATATTTCGCAGACTCCTGGCTGGCATACCAGTAGATCCCAGTAGCACCCCTCCTCTACCCAGTTGCGACAACCAAAAATGTCTCCAGACCTTGCTAAATGTCCCCTAAGGCACATAATTGCTCCAGATTGAGAACCACAGGATAAAAGAGCTGTTAAACACAAAGATAGCTACTATATAAGTGTGTATATATCTATATATATGTGTGTGTGTGTATATATATGTGTGTATATATATGTATGTGTATATATATATGTGTGTGTGTATATATATATATATATATATATATATATACACATAGCGAAGTATAAGCAAATGGAAGAAATCCTAAGACTTTTTTACCAGAAAAGTCTTGGTAATTTCGTAATACAAAGAAAAATGTTTTTTTGTTTTCTATCAATGCATCAGGTAATAGAAACCACACCTTATTTCAACTCTAAAAGTCCTACTTTCATGGTATATAACAATGCAGTTAAAATGTAGTGCATCATTTAATTTATTGTCTCATGATCAAGTACAGACAGAATAGTAGAATGTCTAAGAGTCTAAGAGCCCTGGCTTTCGAATCAGAAAGACCTAGAACAAATCTAATTTTGGCAATTACCAGTTGTCAAATTTCAGTGAGCAGATAATTAAACTCTGAGACTATTTTGTTATCTTCAAAATAAGATAATGGTAGTACATCTCTCATAGGGTTGTTGCAAAAGTCAAATAAAATAATGTTTATAAAAGTACTAAACACAGGTCGGGCGCAGTGGCTCACGCCTGTAATCCCAGGACTTTGGGAGGCCGAGGTGGGCGGATCACGAGGTCAGGAGATCGAGATCATCCTGGCTAACACGGTGAAACCCCGTCTCTACTAAAAATACAAAAAAATTAGCCGGGCGTGATGGCGGGCGCCTGTAATCCCAGCTACTCGGGAGGCTGAGGCAGAAGAATGGCGTGAACCCGGGAGGCGGAGCTTGCAGTGAGCCGAGATTGTGCCACTGCACACCAGCCTGGGGGACAGAGCGAGACTCCGTCTCAAAAAAAAAAAAAAAAAAAAAAAAAAGCACTAAACACATTGCCTAGCATGTAGTGAATAATCAAATTTAGCTATTTTGTTATTATTGCTATTCCTAATAGAGTTTTATACTTTATTCTATGGTTTTCAAAGTGGAGCAACTGTGCTCCCACATTAATGTCTGGAGACATATTTGGCTGTCACAACAGACGGAGAGGTGCTAGCTCAGGTACATAGATCTCTGATACTGTGGCTTAATTTGGGCAAAGCTTTAAAAAATGGAGAAACTACCTAGACTTTAGTTAACTTGCCATAAATGTCATTTGTCTCGGACAGTAAGTTTTTATAGTTTTGAAAGTGGCATGAAATTTAAAAATATATTCCTGGGTAAATAACAGGTATATAGTTATTCTCTATTAACAGCTAAATTTGAAGTGATATACTAAAATCCCATAAGGGGATTTAAGAAATTAGGTAAAATAAAAACTTTATCAAACCTGATTTTAACTGCCTAATTTAAATCATTATATGTAAATTTAAAATGTAAATCCTAAAATAATTACTTTTTCAGCTAGAATTTCCCCAATCAACCTACTAATTTTGGGGTTCAAGATAAGTAATTGTCCAGTTCTGAGACCAATATATCTGGAAAATGAAGGTCAGAAAATATATTTTAATTATCCGAAAAAGACACAGAGATAAATACAATGGATATTTTATATTATGTATCTATTAAGAAATTTAAGTTTGCAACTACATTTTAAAATGCGTATTCTATCAGAAGTCCATGTACTAGAAAGCTTATTTAAGGTGATAATCAGTAAGCTTTTTGCTAATATTAATTGTCTAGGCAGTTTAACTTCCATTTTAGAAACACACTCTCAGAAGTAGAGATAACCAGTTCTTTGTCACAGCAGATAAAAAGCTCACAGCCAAGAATACCAGAGCACTATTTTTGTCAGGTGCATATCAACATTTATGTTGTCACCCTGAGCCAGCAAAACATTTAGCAGATCTGCTGTATCTATGTTTTCTAAGTATTCGATACCTATTTTTATATTTCCTCAATGATGGCCCCCCAAAGAAACCACAAATTGACAAAGAATGTGAAGTAAAAACATATTCTCTTAAAGCCAAATACATCATGTCCAGATTTTGTGTTTATGTGTATGTGTTTAATCTAGTTTAAGGTGACTCAATTTTCAAAATCAATTCACACTAAACTTTGCTATCTTCCTTCATACCAAGCACTAAAACATGTTTTAAAATATATTTAAATGAAAGTTTGCATAAACTTTTCCTGAAACAATGATTCAAAACACCAACAACCATCATGTGAAAAAATATTGTCAAGTTATATTTGATGGAAGTTTACTGGTTATGGGACATAGTATGTATTTCTGTTACAACACTACTGCAATGTTTTGTAACTTTTCTAGATCTATCACACAATATGTGTTAAAATTTTAATGCACAAGAAGGAGCCTACCATTTGTAATTCTGAGGGCCAAGGTACTTAGGAAAGAATGGAAATAATTAGGGACAGAAGGAAAGAAATAATTAATAGACCTCAAAATGATTATTACTTTTATGAATACTAAGCCACATTTACATTAAAATAAATATTTTCTAGGCACTTTTGCAACAACATTCTTTTTATTGTACTTATTGAAAATAAAACCATGTGGTTTCTGATATATGAATTAGCTTGTCTTTGGAGTTGGCAGCACATGAACTTGTCTGGCACTGCCTTATCTAAAAGAGTCATATCAGATAGGCCTAAGTGCTAACATTGTAAGTTACAGTGTTGGGAAAAATGCTTTGGCAGTCTTTCCAAGAGACTTGACTCTCTCCTCATGGAAATAATAACACATTTCATTTTTGTAGAGATTTGATATGCAGATAAATGCCAAAGGAAGAAAAATGCAGTTATATTTTGTCTTTAATTTACCAAATCTTCAACATATAAATTATGACCTATATAATTGATTATAGTTATTTCAGAAGTGTCCATGTTTTCTAAGACTTCTATTATTCTCTGCTGCTTTTAGTAAATAATTACAACTTTGACAAGTGATTTCAAAATATTCCTAACTTTGTAATTTCAAAAAAAAGGGCATTGGGAATCACTAATATACCCAAAATGAACTCTGAGGAAATGACAGATATTGGAGAGTTGAATGGAATAGAAATAGTGTGACTTTATTTGTTAGACTTCCTTATACAAATCTTTCCTTTCAGATCTGAAGAACTAGGTTGAGCATCCCTTATTCAAAATGCTTAAGACCAGAAGTGTTGCAGATATTTGATTGTCTCAAATTTTGGAATATTTGCAGTATATTTTCACCAGTTGAGGATCCCAAATCCAAAAATCGAACGATCATTTCCTTTGAGTGTCATATTGGTGCTCAATAAGTTTTGGGTTTGGGAGCATTTTAGATTTTGAATTTTGCATTCTCAACCTGAATATGAGAGAAATAACTGTCCATTTATTAATTTCAACATTTTAATTAATTCAGGATATAAAACACAAATAAGTTTTAGTGGTCTTTTAAGGAGGGAAAGTTCAAGAATCACTAACATTTTATAATATAGATATTTTAAAATAGAGCTTAAAGGCACCTCCAGTCCATACAGCTATTTTTAGGTGAAATAGCATTCAATTCCTATTTTTATATATGTTGGATGGATGGAGGGGTATTTTGTCATTTTCTTTATAAACCAATGAACTATAATGCTTAGTGTCAAGAAACAGTTTAGAACTCAAAAAGAAAATAAAATTTTTATTTTATAATCAAGTAACTTTCATCCAAAAATGTCACAGGAAAAGAAAGATCGTGATATTCTGTCATTGAAACTGAGCTCATACCTTCAAGTGAAACACCTGGGTGCTTCATTACCAAATTCATATCTTTCCTATTCTGAGAAGCATCCTCCAAGAAGCTATTTTAGTAAGGCACCTACTTACAGAGTCAGATATTATCACATATAGCTGCTGGAAAGTGTGGCCACAATACCTCAAATATTATCACTTGCCATGAATTAAAAAGTTTCCTCAAAATCAGCACAGGAAGATGAGAGTGAAGTTAAACACATATTCATTAAAGAAGACTGAAAAGAAAAGAAAGGGATTAGTGTTATTACTTACAGCCAATAATGAGAAAGAGTTAATTGTGTATCAAAAAAGAAAATAAACTGTTGTTTTAAAACTCAAATCCGTAACACATAGTCACATTCTGAGAAGCAAGGTACATCTGTTACAGAATGTGAATAAATTATTTCTAAAAATAAAAATGTAAAAATAGAAGAAAGTAAACATCTAAATTCAGTGGACAGACTTGGTCGGAAATAGTTTCAATGCCTAGCGCCACCACGTACTGCAGGAACTGGTGGCATTACTGACAGTCTATGTTTTCCTTCAGTGTGCACAGTCTGCCATTTCAATCACACAATATTCAGTTCTCTCCCAAGCAAAACCTGCTTTTAAAAAATGATTCAAAACCTGCTCATAATAAAATTAATGACAGGCAATGAAACTTCTGTAATGATAATCCAAGACTTAGGCAAATAAGTAGGAACTATAACTGGAGTATTTAGTGAAGTTTTTAACCAAAAGTCCACTAAATTCACATAAAGAAAGAGCAGAATCTATGAAGAATGCCAGTGTGTGTGTGGTGGTCCTATAGGTGGACCTCTGCTTTCACAAACATGATATGATTGTCAATATTTTATTTAGAAAAGGATATAATGATTTGTGTCTCAAAAGTGGTGACACAAATATAGGTATCATGAGGTGATATGTCACAAAATGTCTTCTGAAGACGGAGACATTAATTTACATTTTTTAGAATAGAAGAGTTGTAATTGTTCACCAGGTTTTATACCTGGGCTGTTCATCACTAGTCACATGTGGTATTTAAATTCAAATTTAAGTTAAATAAACAATATAAAACTAAGAGTTCAACTTCTTAATCTCTCTCTCTCACACACACACACACACACACACACCCTTCAAGTGTTTGACAGCCCTGATGTGACTAGCGACTACCATATTGGACAGTGTACATATTGGACATTTCCACATATTGGAAAGGTTTATTGAACAACAGTTGTTCTAAAATGTATACAATTATTAACAATTAGGAATACGTTTGGCTAAAAGTAACAGAAAACCTGACTAACAGATTAAAATAAGAGTTAAGTTTTCTGTCATAGTAAGTGCAAGGGTTAGCACTTATTGATATTGACCTAGATGGGAACTGATGTCCCCAAGAAAGCAGATTCTTTTAGTATTTATCCTGTATTATCCTTAGTGCTGTGAAGTCTGCCCTTATGCTTTTTACTTCCTGAATGCAAGAAGGCTGCTGCAGATACAGACATCCTTGCACATTCAAAATCAGAGGAAAAGTAGAAAAGGGAGTAGAAGTTGCAGTTATCCCTTAGTAAAGCAATTGCTTTCCTAAAAATATCCCATAAACTTCCACTTATATCTCCTTGGCCAAAACTATATCTTATAGTTGCTCTAAGAAATATTCCCAAGAAGACTGGGAAAGCAATCCCAGCAAAATCAAGGTTCTGTTAATAAGGAAGAAGGGGAAAACAGATTTTGAATGGCAACCCACCACGCTCATCACAGATTTCCTTAAGATTTGTCCTTGAAAAAACAACTTGATGAAAAATGAACAAAGGTAAATATAGTTCCTTCCACAGAAAAAACTTTTTAAGAGGAACTTTAAAATCAATGCTTAAAAATTAACCTCTTTTTTTTCTGCCATGTGAAGAAGTACAGTTTCTAAATGCAAAGAACTTCCAAGTTATTAGTTAGTGTAAGGCATTCCAACAAAAAGCACTATAATTTAATCAAAGTAGATTAATACTTCAAATATGCTCTCATGTTTTGGATAATCATGTGTGATATATTCTTTATGTGGTATTAATATAGAAATGAATTTTCCTAGCTGACAACGTAACTATTTAGTTAAAGAATTTGGGCTAAGACCTTAGAGTGTAAAGCTATCCATTTACACAACAACAGTTTCCTTAAGAGGAAAAATACAAGGTTTTCCGTCTTTCCCTTAGAATGTTTACTATGGAATAAATATTGCATGAGATGAATTCCAAGAACATAAGCAAATGTTTTGCTGTCTTTAATACTAACATGGAAAGATACAGCAACTATTCTAGAAAGTTCTGCATAAAAAATATTTAAAACATGTGCCAACTAAAAGAGATATTGAATGGCTCAAAAGTAATAAGACAAAGACATTAAAATTATATTCCCTTCAAATCAGCCATTTTCCCTATTAATATTAGAAAATTGTGAAGTGATACTAAATCATTCAAATCTTTCATGAGCTCTATGATCAGTAAAACACAAATATTTATGTCATGAGTTTATAAAATTGCCTACTATTCTTAGAATGACACAAATTTTCAAGAAATACACATCATAAAGAAGCATATTAAGTAAACCATAAATAAGGTGACAAATTCAAAATAAAGAATATCAAATAATAAAAAATGCACATTGTCAAGACTTGCAATAAGGCTGACTTTAGATAATCTGCATTGACACTGTGTTCTAATGAGTAAAAATATGATCCCACTTTGAAATAAAAAGCAAGCAAGATGCAAATAGAAAATGACCTGCACACATATCTCCATGGAGCAGGGAAGGACTAGTATTATCAGCTAGTGGGTATTACTGGCTGAATCATATTCCCCTCCAAACTCATGTATTGAAGCCCTAATCCCCAGTACCTCAGAATGTGATTGTACTTGGAGATTCTACTTGGAGAATGTACTTGGAGCCTTTAAAGAGGTGATTAGGTTAAAATGAGGCCAGTAGGGTGGGTCCTAATCAAATCTGACAGGTGTCCTTATAAGGAGAAGAAATTAGGGCAGAGACTCTAGGGATGTGCAGGCACAAAGGAAAGACCACAGGAAGACACAGAAAGAAGGTAGCTATCCACAAGACACAAGAGGGGCCTGAGCAGAAATCAAAACTGCCAATGCCTTGATCTTGGACTTGTAGCCTCCAGAACTATGGTAAAATAAATTTATGTTGTTTAAGCTACCCAGTCCATGGTTAAGCTATCCAACTGTTGTTACGGCAGCTTTAGCAAACTAAAACAGTGAGAATGACAGAAAACAGAATGAATTTCTGAGTTGCTTCAAACAGTGTGTCTTTCAGAGCTGATGACATTAATTTGATTTGATTTATAATATAAAATTTGAGTTGATCGTTCCCCACAAGTTTTTAAGCAGTGCTGTGCAATATTTTGCCATTGGCCATGTGTAGCTGGGTAAATTCAGGTTAATTAAAATTAAATAAAATAAAAAAATCAGTTCTGTAATCATGCTAACTATGTTTCAAGTGTTTAATAACCACAATAGCTACTGGCAAGAAGATAGTCATTTTTTTGTCCTTCTACGCTTTTTCCACTAATGGAGCATATAATCAAAGCATGTATGAACATCTTCGTTGCTATGGATTATACTGAGATAATCATGTTGCTAAGGTCATACATTGCAAATGAATCTCACATAAATGAATTAGCACAGTGTCATCTTTTCAAACACAGAAAGACTTTATATAACAATGGTAATAAATCAACCTAAATGTCTATCAGTGGTAGACTGGATAAAGAAAATGTGATACATATACACTGTGGAATACTATGCAACCGTAAAAAAGAAGGAGATCTTATCGTTTGTGGCAAGATGAATGGAGCTGGAGGTCATTATCTTAAGCAAACTAATGCTGGAAAAGTAAACCAAATAGCACATGCCCTCATTTATAATTGGGAACTAAACAATGAGAACATATAGACAAAAAGAGGAAGACAACAAACACTGGGGCCTCCTTGAAAATGGAGGGTAGGAGGAGGGAAAGGATCAGAGAAGTACCTAATAGGTACTATCCTTTGTACCTGGGTGATGAAACAATCTGTACGTCAACATCCCAGGACATGTGTATACCAATGTAACAAACCCGCACATGCACCCCTGAACCTAAAATAAAAGTTAAAAAAGACAAGAAACACTTTATTTTAGATTGAAAAAAACAAAGAAAAGAAAAAGAAATCAAGACAAAAGTCTTGACCAACAGACCAGAAGTTCTTCTTTGGGGAAATAAAACTAATAATTTATTACAAAATATTTATCAAGCTAGTTGAAATTTCAAGTTTAAAAAATCTTAATATTTGATATATTCTTAGATGCATTAAATGAAGTATGCAAATGTATATGTGTAAAACCATAGAAATAAAATGAATTTAATGAACTGGCCAGGTGTGGTGGCTCACGTCTGTAATCCCAGCACTTTGGGAGGCTGAGGTGGGAGGATCACAGGAGGTCAGGACCTCGACACCAACCTGACCAACATGGTGAAACCCCATCTCTATTAAAAATACAAAAATTAGCTGGGTGTGGTTGTGGGCACCTGTAATCCCAGCGACTTGGGAGGCTGAGGCAGGAGAATCATTTGAACCTGGGAGGCAGAGGTTGCAGTGAGCTGAGATCATGGCATTGCACTCCAGCCTGGGTGACAAGAGCAAAACTCTGTCTCAAAAAAATAAAACAAAATAAAGAAATAAATTGAATTATAATTTACTTTAACAGTAGTACAATCTTTTTTCATGGGCAAATTAAATCACTCTAAACCAATGAAATGAAAATGAAAATATCCTTCTTTAGTAAAATATCTGTTAAAAATCCTTTTACTGTGGTGAGTTGCCTGGAATACTGGAAACTTTCCCTACCCCCACCTCACAATTCTAATTTCATGTTTTTCTGTGTCAAATGCAGCCATCAGGACCAGTTCTAGGGGATAATTGTTTTTGTTAGGCTTTGAATTCTCTGGCAATAAATGCATGTCCTTAAACTTTAATGGTTTGGGGTCCACTAAAAATCATGAAGTGTTATACAAATTGTTAGAGATAACATTATATAAATTATTATAAGAGATATACAAATGTATATAATATATGCAAATATGTATATATGTAATATGTACAAATGTATGTATTATACATATATGTGCTGTATATAATATATACAAATAAAATTTGTATAAAATATTATATAAATAAAAGTATACATATAAACAAATATTTTCTAATATATACATATATAATACAAATTATTTCCTAGACAGATATAATCTATACTAGCTTTTTCCTATTAGTTTCCTCTGTACCTTCTGAAAATTCGTACTCTAAATTTTCTTTCCAAAAATTTATACTCTAAAAATCTATGTGATGTGTCTGAAAGTGCTCACTAGAACACAAAGCTGATAAATGTTGAAAAAAAGAGGAAAGAAATCTACACTCAAATACATTTAGTAATATAGTGTATAAAAGTGTGTGTATGGGGAAATAAATTATGAAACATCAGGCTGTAGAGTTAAGTGGGCACCAGATCATAAGACTTGTGGGATAGACTAAATAAATGTCCCCTATTACACTGAAACCATGTAACTAAATCTGGCCACTCAACTACAAGCAGAAATAACTGTTGTAACTTCTGGACCAGTGCAGTTAAGAAGCAGTGCACCTCCTTAATTCCTTTCTTCTTCTTATACAGGGACTTGGGAGTCCACATGTGCTAGATGGTGTAGCCACAGGATGGAGAAGAGTAGCTGACCTATACTGAACCTTTCAATGAGTGAAAAATAAACCTGTGCTGTGTTAAGCTTCTGTTCCATTTCAGAATATTTCCATCGCTACAGGATTGATCTCTTCCCCGGCTCATCCTTACCCATGAGGGCTCTTCATATTTTTTATTCTACTGAGATATTTGTAATTAGTCTTTTTTCACAGGCACTTGATTAATCAAAATTATACCTAATTATTGTATAAGTGAGGTTTAAAGCAACTGTCCCTAAGCAGCTTCATACAGGTAAATGTCTACAGTCAGGAGCTGGCAGCAAGTTTGAATCTAGGTCATGTGATATTTTTGAATGATTGAAGAGCTGTGAGACTCCTGAGGTGCTTTGCAATTATTAATAGGTCATAAGGAAAGGCGGCCAAAGCCTGAGCATGAGGGGTGCCACATGAGAGAAGAGTAGCAAATGTAAATTTCTAGATCTCATGAGGTGGCCTACCAACTGGTACTACATAATCTCAGCAATATATTTACATGCAATACATAGGTGTACACATAAAGTCCATGTTGACATATTTACACATACACACTAGGAAATGACTTGGATATTCCTGGGTATCTCATTCCTACACCAGCAATTTCAAAAGAAGAAATGCTTTTTATCTTTAGACCTGACTTCCAAATCTGTTTACAGACAGAGAGTGAGGTGAGCTATTGTTCTTGAAAACCGACACTGCCATTATGAAGTATTTCTGGGACCAACAGACCCTTTCATGGTAGCTTTCATTTACAGAAAGAGAAGCAAAAAAGGTAATTGAAGAGAAGGTAGGTAAAAATCTCTTGAAGTTTCCAAGTGGCTTTTACCAACTTAAGTTGGGTTCGGAAATACTTACGTATCTGCTGGTTTTCTTTTTTTTTTTTTTCTTTTCCTTTGTTTTATTTTCAGGAGGCCCCTATTAGCTATATATTAAATACAAATACTTGTGTTAGGCTTATGAGTGCTACAATCTTAAATAAGGCCCAAGTCTCTGTCCTGGGGGAACAATGTAAGAGGGCACATGTGACCTTGATATTTAATTTAAATTGCATATTTTAAGATTATTATCTATTATATCTATTATAGTTATCTTGAATAGTTTTACAATAAAATGTGATCAGTCAGTATTTAAATAATACAAGTTTTATTTTCAACTTCAACTATTTATGCTATCTATACTTCATAGTACATAAACTCCATTGCACTTAGCACTTTGTGTATAATTTTACCTTGTATTTTATAACTAAGACTACTACATCTTTGGTAAAATTATGAAGAATAATAACAGTTTATTATTATCTAGATCCTAGGGTTTCATACTACAGTATTGGGCTATAAGCAAACTATCAGCTCCATAATAAACTTTAGAATGAGCTTCTGCATGGTGAGGGGAAACATGGTTTGAAGTAAACTATGAAGTTTGCTCCCTTTGGAAATAAAAGGGTCTTGATCTACAAACCTACTGAAGTCTTTAAATAGTCACTGTATGCTGAGTGGCACTTGGCCCAGCTTTGGCTTAACAGCTATGGAAAAATCCAGGGGAGATAAGAAATCACCCTGCTAAAACTTTAAGGCATAGCAAGGCTGCTGGTTATTGTCATAGTTATGAGCCTATTTTTCCCAGCTTCTCAATAAAAGACATTTTAAAACCTTGCATATCATTGCAATATGCTCATAAATAAACAGGTAGTCATCTTGTCAGTATGGAGTTTATTATAGGTTGTAACTAAAACATATCCTTTAAAGGGTATATGTTATATTAACTGTGATAGATATATATGCATGTGTGTATTTATGTATACATGTATATGCATGTATGTGTATGTGTGTGTGTATATACATATGTATATATATAATCATCTAATATATTCCAACCTATGGCATCACGTATCTGTTCCCACCTCACTTCCAACCTTTGCTAAGGAAGTTAGTCACGTCAATTGTAAGGGTAAATTTGAAATGTGCAGTTCAGTCCCACTGACACTAAGGAAAAAAAGCACTAAACAAAATTAAATTAATTCCTCTTTATATATTGTAATACATTTCAAATAAACTCCCAGAGGGTATAAAACAGTTATTGTTTATCCTTACAATTATTATATATTCAAGTCTAAACATAAAAGCAATTGGTCTTTTCTGTAAAATGCTGATTCTATTAACAAACCCACCTTTAGATATTACTCGCTGTTCCAAACTGCTTTTTGTAGACTGCTTCAGCCAGTACTTTGGCAGGGGCAGTCAACCGTGTTGCTGTACTGATCCTCACACAACTACAGAAATTACAAATATGTTTTCACAGGAGGAGCAAGACCTCATTAATCAAGTTGTACACACTTCCATCAGCCATAGGCAGAGCCAATGGGTCTGTCTCCGATGTCCCACCCTAAATTCTGTATTTGTTCACTTTAGTTTATAGAGAATAAAGCCTTGTAAAAGTAAATCTGAAGCCTCTACTAATGGCATAATTTGTTTTTCTCTGTCCCAGATGTCCCACCCTAAATTCTGTATTTGTTCACTTTAGTTTATAGAGAATAAAGCCTTGTAAAAAAAAAATCTGATGGCTCTACTAATGGCAAAATTTGTTTTTCTCAGCTACTCCTCCTCCTCCCAATGGCAAATTACTTTTAAAAGTAAGTATCAAAAATACATTTCACAAAGCATGATCATCATAATTTATCATATAACATTTGTCTCCTAAAGTAGGTTTTTTTTTGTTATTTTACCTGCTTATCTAAAAATAAGTCAATACATTTAAGCATCCTCTTTTTGCAACTGTCTATACATGCCCTCTATTTTTAAATCATAATCACTACTGAGTCACAGATGGACAGATGGACCCATGTAAAAAAACCATTCCTTGATAAATCGATCTTTCCAACTTTTATCCTAATAGTATGAATGCTAATATTCAGTCAAATTACTTGAACATCACTTATGATGCTATTTTTACGTGAAATAAAGTAAAAATAAATTTCTTGGTTTTGCTACCTTAGAAACTTATACATAGAAACACCCTACTGATTAAAATGCATTATTAAATTCTAGATCATATCAATCAAACATAAGTATATTTTCCTCTCATCATTTTAAAGGATTTTTGTGGCCTAAGAAAAAATTATTTTAAACATGATCATTTGAATTTTCACATATATAAATAAAATCATAAGATACATAATAGTATCTTACACATAAGTGTCTTATCCTTCAAAAATTATGTGAGCAAATTTGCTATTCCTGAATATCATATGTCTCTCAGCTTTTGCTTTTTTCCCCATTTTACTTTTGTTTACAATGCAGGTCTCTATTATTTCATTCAGAACAATGGGCTTTAAAAAAAAAAAAGGATTCATTTTCTTTTAAATATTGTATGGTTACCTCCTTATTATGATAAATTATAAAGTTCCTTTAGATGGTGCCCTCATATTATTAAGATAAATTAGTTAGGCCAATTTATCAAAGAAAAGTGCTCAAGTGGATCCATCTGTCCATCTGTGAAGCATGAATGCTGTGAGAATACGACTTTAAAAATAGATTCGAAGTATAAGCGGTGTACAAAGTTATTTAAATATATTGAATTATTATAGGTAAATTATGGTAAATAGGCAAAAGGCAACTCAGCAGAAATACACAATAAAATTAAGCTTGTTTTATCAAGCTTAATATTTAAAAACATGTCACCTTTCTTTTTCCCATATTCATTTTATGAAAATGTATGTTTGCCCACAGAGAAGCTCAGACACTGAAAATGGTCTCATCAACACAACCAGCATTTTCCTTTGACTAACCTCCTTCGAACTGTTTAACACTGTATAGTGCAGAAATGTAGCTTTCTATCAAAGAGACAGTGTGCTGCCCTCCACTGTGTGGGAGACTTGAAATTGTTCAGCCCCACCATCACTTGGTTACTACATTACGCTGCAAGAATATAGTAGGTAAACACAGTGTGGTGTGGGGGGACAAAGTATCCTTTCTGAGCAGGGAGGTTTAGATAATGGTCAAACAATAATGGATTTCATGGTGTCGGATTCATTTGATTTCCACTGGCCTCACCCAGAATCATCTTTAGATTACTTTTGAACGTTGGGTATTCATTGCTCTCCTATTTGTCAAAGTACATTTTCTAGGCCAAATTTTGGTTTTCAGAGCATTTCTAAATGACTTCCCATAGACGTCTTCAGGTTTCTGAGACAAATTTGCTTGACAGGGAAAATATTCAAACTATTATTTATAACCTCATTTCTAAAGGAACGGATACCTATTTTCTCATACATGAATACATTTTTTTTTAAAAAAGAACTATTTAAATTTTTCCTGAAGGAGAATTCATAAAATACTTAAGTGACCTGTGCTGATAATATCATCAGATTACTGTTTTTAACAACTTCATATGCTTAAATATTTTAAGATCATGTCTTTTCCTACAATTTTATATTTGGTAATCAGCAAACAGCATTTTGTACCAAATAACACACTCAGTTCTTAGCACTTTTTTTAAAAAAAAACAGTATTATGTTTACCTAATAAAACACGGACAAGGAAGGTGCACTTGTAGAGTAGACAAATAATTTGTATAAAAAGTGTGCCATTCAAATAGCTGAAGATTATAAATGTTCATATGGGAGTAAATTCTTATTCCTTGATTAAATCATCTTAAATGACATCTTAGCTAATTTATAATTGGAGTTTTCAATTAAAATTTATTGATTAATGAGGTTATATATGTTTTCCATTCCTGAAAATTTTGGTGTATATATTTACCCTGTTTAAATTATGAATCAATGACTTAAGTAACATGAAAAATGATAGAATAGCGAATACTTAACTATCTAACATCACAAAGGCTAAATGTTGTCATTTTCACCAATTCATTCAGAGTGAATTAAAGAAAAGAGGTATAGAAATTCTCATGCTTTCATAATTTCTTAGCAATAACTCACCAGGCTTAAATATTGGACTCAAAATCTAACCTTCATTATGCAACCTTGGATGTCAAACGATATATACAATATACGAAAAAAGATGAATACATTCACTGAATATATATTAAGTTTAGAAAAGTATATTATCCTAATTTATTGCATGAGTAACTGGTATAAATTATTCTATTTCAGCTACATCTCTGCACAATTCATTTAAAACTGATTATGAGAACTCTTCTTCTAGAAATGCAGAGGATGAGGGAAAATAAACCAATGCAACATCATATTTTGCCACATAATTTTACAACAGACATTGTTCTTAAAAAATCATGAAATCTTCAACAAGCCCACTTTAAAATGTCTTGATTCAGAATACTGTGCAATATCTTATTAAATACTATTGTATATATCTAAACTTGTTCTAAATGTGATATATAAAAGGAACTCAGAAATATTTACATATTTTAAAAACTTGTATATATATACATATATATATACATACATATCTCCATCAATCTATATCACTTTGATAGAAAATTTGATGATCTGTATTGAGAAGGCAGTTTTCTATTCTGCCTGAAGGTTCAGATAGGTTTCTATCACAAATAAAGTGGAAGGTTTAGAATAAAATCAACCAATAAAATCTATTTCAAATTGCTGAACATGAATTTGCAGGGTTTTGTTTTGGGCTAATATATCTGTTTTTTCCTAGTTTCCAACCTCACAAAGAAGAGCAGAGGGCTGGCAAACACTGGCTTAATTATCCCCATCAGTCTCAGAGACAAGGCGCTCAAGAGTTTTAGCTGCTGTAAACACTCCCCTGATAGCAGATAAGGAATCTGCTGAAAGGCAGTTTTGTCTGGGAAACCTCAGGGGCACACCAGTTAATCATTAGTGCAATATTGTATATGCATTACTACATCAAAGGAAACAGAACCCAATATTCTATTGTGAAGACTGTCTGTGTTTTCTTAAAGGTAAGAAAACAAATGCTAAACCGGAAAATAAAAGATAATAATTACATTTGCACATTTACCACAGAAACAAAGAATGTTCTACTTTACATTTTTTTTTCAAGAAAGACTAAGTCATTATTGCTTTTTATTTTTTAAATGTGCCCACTGGGAAAAAAGCTTTCCACTGAAGTCAAACGTGTAACTTTTGTCTAAAGAGAAATTTGCATCTTTGTATCTAAAAGCATTGATCAGAATCAGAGAATATCACATAACCTTATTTTATCACAACACTAGAAGTAAAACAATGTTATTCTTCCATATCAGTACTGTGTTTGTAAAGGGATATATTTGTGGAAAACTGACACCTCACTGTCCCTAACAAAGAACCTTTCTATCACTTCAAAATGAAGGCATCCACAATGACCTACTATTCTTTACATCTAATAGACTTCTCATAGTCCCATATCAGAGAATCTTAGAAGTTTCCAAAGCCTTCCTAGCATGAGTCCAGAGTTAACTTCCACTCTCTCTCAGCCCTTCTGTCACTGTGTGCAAGCCAAAGAAAACTTTTCAGCACCAAATACTCCTTGCCCTTTCCCACATCCTTGCCTTAATTAGCACTATTTCTTCTGATTGGATGTCTATTTGCTAGCCCCATCTCTACAGGTTTACCTTTCCTAGAAGCTCCAAGTCTCATATCTGAATTCAAAACAATCTCTGTTGCTTCCCTCATGTAACTGGAAGTAATCTCTTTTTTTCTCAGGACTCTTGTCGCAACTTTTTTATTAGAATAATGCCTAATCTAATGTTTGGCATATCATGGGCTCTCAGTAAATCCTGCTAAATGACCAAACTTAGTAGCAACTGCTGATTTTTATTAATGATTATGTATGGATATTTACCAAGATTTTAAGGAAAATAAAATGACCCTTTCTACCACAGAAAGCATGGTCACTTTCAGTGACCATACTGAAAAATCTTTAAAATCTACACAAGATTACTAACTCATGCTACTCTTTCAGTGTGTGTCTAAAATCATCTAAATTCTTCACTTTTTTTCCTTGATGAAAAATTCAGTGATTTAGACTGAGACTTACTTAACTATTTGTGAGTTAATCAGGCTGAAACAGAGATGTCTCAATTAGGTATTAATAAGCCCAGATTTTGCTACTGTCAGATACGATACAGTCCCATCTTCTTAACAGATTTTTCTCAGTGGAAATTTTTAGTTTACAGCCAACTCAACATGGATTCTAAACAAGTGAGTTCAACATCCAAAGAAAAGTTGCTGAAAGTTTTTTTTTTAATTCTATGTTTTACAAATGTGTAGTCTCAGTATTATCCCGTCTATCCCCAAGGTCCATAAAGAATTTGAACCCATACTTTAATTAAAGTTTCAGGATAAGGCAACTTTTGTGTAACAACATTTCAATTTGGTTCATACAATTTAATTGATAAAGCCTTCCTTAATTATTCTGATCTGAGGCTTTCAGGAAGACTCTACACTATTTGAATCAAACCATATGTGCCTCCACGCTTTCTTTGTCTAGACACCACCAGTCAAATAGCCTAGGTAAATATTTCATACTGATGAAGCAGTGACATCTTTGAAAGCTGACACCAAGACAGAGTGGCTCTTTCTGGAGTTAGTATATCAAAGAGGGAAGGTTTTGCATATAGGCTGTCTGTAAAGTAAATAACATCATAACTGCAATTTTGACCTTCAAAAGCATTTTACTCTGTAAAAGTAATGTTATGACAGATTAACTCTTTTACTGGCACTTTTACTAATCAGACATATGTGCCAGACTTTCTATAGTAGAGACAAAATTCACAATGTGTGAGAGTGCATGGTTAGAAGAAAGCTTTTCCTTAACAAAGTAGAACAATAGTTAGGGCAAGGGGCTTGTAGCTGAACTACTGCGATTTTGAAATCCATTTTTGGTGAATGTTATCTATACAGCCTTAGGCAAATTATTTAACCTCCACAATCCTCAACTGATTCATCTACAATAAAATAATAATAATAACATATATCCGACAATGTCTGGCATGTGGTTGTCACGTTATCATTTGATTAATACGAAAAACAGCAGAAGTGTGAGTTTCACTCTGCGTCTGAAAAGTAGAACAGGGTAACAAGGTTTCTAACTCATATGACATTTTAATAGACAATATAATAACAAAATTTGATGAATATGTAAAATAAGTTGTATCCATTTAAAGCATATAATTTTGTATATACATAACATTTTCAAAGTTTCACATAAAAAGTTTTTCTTACTGAGGTTAGGTTATAAAAATGAGACAAAATTGTATAATGGAAACTTTCAAAGAGTTATAATAAATATTTAATTTTAATCTATAAAGATTTTCTACTTTGTTATTATAATGTTTTAAATTCAGTGGCTATCTTTTTTATTTTCTGTACTGGCAGATCTGGTAAAAGTATGACTTTCAAATCTGTAGCCAGATACTTCCATCAGTATACTAAAATAAAGACTTTGTAACTCAATATAATGGAGAAATAAATTTAAAAAGGAATGGCCAAATTAGCAGCTAATTTTAAAGAAAACACAAATAGGGCTTATAATACATGCTTTTAGGTTATCTACCACCTGTTTTATCTTTTAAACAATACTCATACATTATATTTTCTTAGCAACTGCAAGCCCATTTTGATGTCCTAAGAATTTAATCTAGTGCTTTAAAAATTAATGTACTCTCTAATTGGTAAAAAGAAAAAAAAATGTCATGTAAGCTATCTAGTGTGACTTGTTTTCTTCCTGACATTCATGCCAAATGTGCTTAGATGCTGATGGGTTATGAGATCCAAAGAATGCTATTTCTCAGTTCTTCAATTAAAAATGGTTTATAAATTGCCATATTTCAGAATAGAAAATTTCATTTTACCAGTGCCAACACAGCCAATGCCAGCACTATCTTTATAAAAAATAAATAATACAATAGAAATATTGAATAAAATTTAGTAATTTTGGTCTCAGAGTAGCAAAAACATAATTTAAAACACATATACAACTGTATACCTAAATACTTCTTTCATAAAAAAATACTATTTAAAAGAGCTATTAAGTTTTAACTATAAAACAATTGAAATTTAAAGGTGATAGGCAGTTGTCAAATATTACTTGCAGCCTAATTTTTAAAATTTGTGCCATGAAGATAAAAATATGGGCATTTTACTTCCTATAAAAACATAAATTTAAAACATGAAAAAATATATTTACTGATTGTATACAATATACATTAATTTAAAAAACAGCAGAGATTACATTTAGCAGTTTGGTATATATCCCACTATAATATCAGACTTAAGTATCAGATTCCTATTTACATGATGTAATATTACACAATTTTTAAATTTAAATATTGTTGGATAGTATAGCTTTTAAAGGTATCCTGTGGTTGTAATTGTGTCATCAGACTAACCCATGCGGACTTGTATTTGAAAAATATACAATATAAAATCAATTTATTTTCATCATATCTTGTTAAGACATTATTAAGGAAATGATCACTTTTGTGTAACTAAAAGATAGAACATGAAAATAAGTAGGCTTTTAACTGATATTTATTTTACCTCATTATCATTGACAACAGAATCATAGCTACAGATAATACCTAGATAGATTTATTCATTGAAAAAATACATGGATGCTTAAAAATTAGAGAACATGCTATTATAATCATCATTACACTGAATTCTTAATATTTCAAAATGTAATATTCACATTTAATCTGAACTTCATATCCATCTTAGACACTTAGATAAGAATAAACTACAGCCAGATATCTATGAAAAAGATACATGAAAATAATTTACATTTGACAGCAAATATACCTAAGGCACCTATGTTTGTTGCTTTCATAAAAAAAAATACTTAAATATTTGGAAATGAGTTACATAAATTCTTTGTTAGATAATTCATTTTAAATATGGATTTACACTGGAAAATTAATTGGATTTACAAACGGATTTACACTACTTCACAATTGGTAGTGTCACAACTAAAGCAGCCTCTATACATGATTATATATACATTTACAAAACTTTTAAGAACTACCAATTTATTACTGTCCATGAATTCCACTATAGATTTGAACTTATGACTCATAGATATCAAATAGCTAATGGAAAGAGGATCAAGGATCAGATAAATTGTGCTTCCAGATGCCAATATGTTGAATATAATAAGAACTGTGAAACACATCTAGTGTACACTGTGGAATGACACAATTCTACACATCTCTGTTAAACTGGTTAGTTAACTGAGGAATGTTTAAAATTTACTTCAAATATAGAATATTTCATATCTCAATTCTGAGCTGCAACTTTCCTTTCTTAAGTAGTTCTAGTTCCTTATGCAATTAGCCATTCTTTTGAGTCAACCTAGCATACAGCTAGTTGATTGTTTAGGGAAATGGGAGGAAAGGGAGATGGGAGAATACCCGGGAAGTGATTCAGAGCATGTATTGCCAAAATTTTTACACTGTGCATGCTTTGCTTTTCCAAGTTGTCCTGTGCCCAATTAGAACCTGAATTTTTTTCTTTCAAAAAAATGAATTTCTATCTAAAGCCCCTTGACTCCTACTACCGCTAATAAAGAATTCTCAGTCAGCAATTTGCAGAGTAGGGAAGCCAGGGATAATGGAACTGGGCAGCCTTTACAAGCAAAACAAAACACCAAAGAAAAGGAATAAAAAGACTGACAACAATGTAAGCTCTCCCAGAAGGCTCATACTTATTTTTCCCCCTCTAAAATGTAACATTAAAGAAGCTGAATCAGCTGTGACCATAATGATGCAAAGTTTTGATTATTATGGCAAATTATACCTTTGCTATTCAGGAGAGGGCAAAAAAGTTTTGTGGCTCATCAAAAGAAGCAAGGAATGAGAGCCAAGGCCACTGACATTTGTGGTGGCAGATTAAGCTGTGAGCAGACTCTAAATAAATTCCATTCTCCCCCATCCCCAAAATACACTCTTCTGGCTATTAAGACTGACTTGCATTTTATGCATGCCAGTACACTATCCATTCAGGATCACTTATTTCAGTGGGAGACAGGGAGGGTAGTCTTCTGAGTTAGGAAGCTGTAACAGATTATTTGTGTGTGCGTGCATGTGTGTGTGTGAGTGTGTGTGTGTGTGTTTATCAGACTGCTAACTGAATGAATTATAGTCTGCTTCAAGTTTAAATAAGTCAAGTATTTTATAAAATAGACAAAATATTTAAATCTTATTTAAAGTAAAATATTTTATAAAATATTTATAAAAATTTCTGGTCATTTAATTTTTGAAAAAAAAATGCTTAAAACAGAAGTTAGCCTTTCTGTCATTCACAATACATGACTAAAATCCTTTCTTTTAGGAACACAAAATAAGGTTTGCAAAGACATGTAATTAAATCAGTCAAACTAAAGTTCTCAAAGATATATAATCTATATAAGAATAAAATGCTCAAATTATCTTGTGAACTCTTTGGTTTGCTTGATTAAATGATGTTTCTTTTTACATTGACTAAAGTTCTTTACAGTTGTTTTGGAATAATATATCCCCATTTAGAACAGAAATAAGAATACATCTGTCATAAGACTGATGGGAAAATATGAAGCAAGTAAAGAAAATTATAACAATTCTAAAATGAAATTATAGAAAGAGAAACAATATTAAGGACCATAAACCAAGTGTCATTAAAAATAGTGACAATCTATTGCAAATTCAGCATTACCACTCAAACTAAATTGACTGTAAGTACTGAGAAAAACTTTACGTCTTCATTTCAAGCTTAATTTTAATAAAAATATTTCTTTAGCTACAAATAGCTTTATGAGGTATAAAAAAAGAATATGTAGGAAATATTATCTTTGATAAGTCAGTAAATCTGTCTCTTCCATAATCAATGATATATAACCTGATATCCTTGTTTTGGTTTATACATATGCTTTATATTTTTTCATCTACAAATCATGATAATGTTTTTAAGCTAACTAGCACACAAAGAACTACAAAAGTTCAAATTTACAAGGACTCACAAATAACTATAAATACATACTGAGGAGAACAGGTTTCTATTGAGGAAAACTGTCTTAGTATTCAGAAAGTGTACCTTGAAGGGAAAAGCCTCCACAGTCAGACCAGCTAAATCAACAATGACAATTAAGCATATAGTAGAAAAATATCACATATCAACAATGACAATTAGGAATATAGCAGATAAATACCTTCAAATCTAAGAAAATGCCCTAAAAATTTTGATATGTTATTCAGTGGCAGTGAGGCAAAGAAGACAGGGATCACCATCTCAAGGTGCTAGCATCCAAAGAAATATAAATTTGACTGGCAAAATCTACTCAGAGACCATTTACATGCTATTCATGGAATAAGAATGAAGTTGAAACAAGCATTAGAGTATGTTCCATGATGATCACTACTGCATATCTGATATAAATTATGATTATATTAAAAAGCTTGGCAGTTTTCACTGCGTGGCCTGGTTTGTGCAAGACAGGATTCCAAATATTGTTTTCTTCAAAAACTACAGTGAATTAAAATGACAATTTTGTTATTATTCAAACCTCATTGGACTGCTTACACATCACAGAGGATATAAAAATTATGGGGAAAAAAGAACAGTGACTTTAATCAACTCCATGGTACAAATTACACCTTTCAGTGTTAAGGATACAAAAATTCCTTAAAGGGAAACCAGATCATACAATACATGAATTCAGGGAGATCTATGGCTACCACAAACCACACCGTCCAGCTATTGGAAAGTATTGTTATAAAAAAGTGTGATTGTTAACAGATTTCTGAAATATTTCCAGGTGATTTTCTCATTAATAATATATTTTTTCCCATAAGACAATCACCAATAAAACATAAGATATATAACTTAGAACACTTAATACTACATTTTGAATAATATTATTAAAAATAGCTTTTAAAAATGTCTCTGCTTTTAACTCTATGGATTAAATGAATTTATAAAGCATAGATTTATTTATATGGATTTTAACCATTCTTTTAATAAAATGTTATCAAAATTATAAAAATATTATTACTTTTTAAATAAACAGTGATTACTCTAGTTGTATAAAAGAATCCAAAATTGATAAATGATCTCTCTATGGACTGAACTGTGTCTCTTCCAAATTTATATGTTGAAGCCCTAACCCCCAATGTGACTGTATTTGAAGACAGGGCTTTTCAGGAAGGTTAAACAAGGTCATAAGGTCAGAAGAGTGAGGCCTTAGTATGATAGGACTGGTGTCCTTATAAAAAGTAGAGACACTAGATAACTACACGCCCCAAACCCTGTCCCAGCATGCAGAGAGAGATCATGTGTGGACACAGTGTAAAGACAGCCATCTACAAGTCAAAGGAGAGTCCTCAGAACAAAACCTATCCTGCCAGCATCTTGATCTTTGACTCTGGCCTCCAGAACTCTGAGAAAATACATTTCTGTTGTTTAATCCACCCATCCATGGTGTTATAATGTGGCAGCCCTAGAAAACTCTTAATGGTGTCCAAGCAAACAAAAACATAAAGTGGGAAAACGACACTCTTTTCAACAAATGGTGCTGGGATAATTGGCTAGCCACATGTAGGAGAATGATACTGGATCCTCATCTCTCACCTTATATGAAAATCAACTCAAGATAGATTAAGGACTTAAACCTAAGACCTGAAACTATTCAAATTCTAGAAGATAACATTGGAAAAACCCTTCTAGACATTGGCTTAGTCAAGGATTTCATGACCAAGAACCCAAAGCAAATGCAATGAAAACAAAGATAAATAGCTGGGACTTAATTAAACAAAAGAGCTTTTGCACAGCAAAAGGAACAGTCAGCAGAGAAAACAGACAACCCATAGAGTGGGAGAAAATCTTCACAATCTGTACATCGGAAAAAGGACTAATACCCAGAATCTACAACGAATTCAAATCAGTAAGAAAAAAGTAAACATTCCCATCAAAAAGTGAGCTAAGGGCATGAATAGACAATTTTCAAAAGAAGAGATACAAATGGCCAACAAACATATGAAAAAATGCTCAACATCACTAATGATCAAGGAAATGCAAATCAAAACCACAATGTGATACCAACTTTCTCCTGCAAGAATGGCCATAATCAAAAAATCAAAAAACAGTAGATGTTGGCATGGATGCGGTGAACAGGGAACACTTCTACACTGCTGCTGGAAATGTAAACTAGCACAGCTACTATAAAAACAACGTGGAGATTCCTTGAAGAACTAAAAGTAGAACTACCATTTGATCCAGCAATCCCACTATTGGATATCTACCCAGAGGGAAAGAAGTCATTTGAAAAAGATACTTGCACACACGTGTTTACAGCGGCACAATTCACAATAGCAAAATCGTGGAAGCAACCCAAATGCCCATCAATCAATGAATGGACAATGAAATTGTGGTCTATACATACAACGGAATACTACAGAGCCATAAAAAGGAATGAATTAGCAGCATTTGCAGTGACCTGGATGAGATTGGAGACTATTATTCTAAGTGAAGTAACTCAGGAATGGAAAATCAAACGTATATTCTCACGGATATGTGGAAGCTAAGCTATGAGGACGCAAAGGCATAAGAATGACACAATGGACTTTGGGGACTTGAGGGGAAGAGTGAGACGGGGGGCGAGGGATGAAAGACTACAAATATGGTGCAGTGTATACTGCTTGGGTGATGGGTGCAACGAAATCTCACAAATCACTATTAAAGAACTTACTCACGTAACCAAATCCCACCTTTACTCCAATAACTTATGGAAAAAAAAAGACTCTTAATGGTGTCCATCAATATTAGCTTTTGTTCTGTAACTGCATAGCTGTTTAAGGCTGAGGAAGTCATTTAATTTCTCTGAATCTGTTTCTTCATTTGTAAAATGATCAAGCTAGGCTAGCTAAATATAAGACACATATACCACCACTCTTTTTTCCCATGCCCGGAGAAACCATACTATTCTTGGTAATCATAACCAATCAGTGGGAATTATCTTGGGATATATGGCCTATTCTCCACACCTGAGTTGGAAGACATATGAGCTCAGTTTTAGTACTATTAATAGCACCATAGGTCCCTACTACTACAAGTGCGGCCCATGGACCAGCAGCATTGGCATCCCCTGGAACTCGCAAGGAATGCAGAATCTCAGGCCGTAGGCCAACCTTCTGAATTAGAATCTACCTTGTAACACTGTCCCCAGTGCACATTTGAGAAGCACTGATCTAGGACTCATTAATTTTCTAAAACAAAGGTTGCAAAAAGTGACAAGCCACAAACTAAATGTGGTCTATTACATTTTTTGTTTGGTCTCTACACTGTTTAAAATTCTTGAATTATTTGCCAAAATTAAAAGAAGGAAAAGTTCATAAAAAGAGATTAATTTATTGATAAAGTGCATGATTATATAAAAATAGGCTAACATTTCTGTATGACAACAGTGGAGCTGAGTGACACTGCTTCTTTTACAACAGAATGCTACATGTTCCCTGTGACAGGGTTCATTGCAGTCCTCTTCATTTACTTATGTTATCTACCTGACTCTGGTATGCATTTGACTTTCTAATCTCTGCTGTCAAATTTCCTTTTCTTATATGTAGCATTGAATTAAAAAAAATGTAACAATAAAAGATTTTTAAATATATAAGTATCTGTCCAAAATTAATAATTCCCGTTATCATTTTTAGTTTTCTATTTTTCTTCACTCATCTCTACTTATTCTTTCTTTTTTAATTTTAAATTTTCTTTTATCTGAATCTTACCATTGCTTATTTTAATGCCTGTATATTATGGCATTTGCTTACTTTAATCCATCAGAGATTTTGTCATTTAACCTCGCTCTCTAGCAGTCTAGTAATAAATAATTTTGTAAAGGAATACACTACCTTTTTTTATTTTGTGGGGACAGGGTCTCACTCTGATGCCTGGCTGGACTGCAGTGTAAGATCATAGCTCAAAGCAGCCTGGAACTTGTGGGCTCAAGAAATCCTCCTGCCTCAGCCTCCCAATAGCTAGGATTACAGGCATGAGCCACTGCATCTGGTTGGAATATACTAATTTCGTTTAAAGCAAGTTATCTCTTTTGCTTCACGTCTTGTAAAATCATTGTGAAAAAAATTTCATGTCTTCAAATGTTTTTAGGATCCAGGGAAAATTTAGAAAAAAAAAATGAGAAATTAAAGGGAGATATAGAGAGAAATAGTAAATTAATAAATTGGTGATTAGCTGATTGACATGGTTTGGCTCTGTCCCCACCCAAATCTCACCTTGAATTGCAGTAATCCCCCCACGTGTCAAGGGCAGGTCCAGGTAGAGATAATTGAATCATGGGGGGTGGTTTCCTCCATGCTGTTCTCATAATGGTGAATTCTCACAAGACCTGATGGCTATATAAGGGGCTTCCCCCTTCACTCAGAATTCATTCTCTCTCCTGCTGCCCTCTGAAGAGGTGCCTTCTGCCATGATTGTATGTTTCCTGAGGCCTCCCTAGCCATGTGGAACTGTGAGTCAATTAAACTTATTTTCTTCATAAATTACCCAGTCTCAGATATATCCTCATAGCAGCATGATAATGGCTTAATACACTGACCAAACACTAAATTCAGAAACGTGCAAGGCACCAGCCAAAAATCTAATTACAATAACTGCCTCTGGTAGCTAATTGGATATATAAGGGAAAACACTGCCCCAAACATACTTTTATAGAAGTTATGAAAACTGATATATTCTTAGCTACTTTGGGCTTCGAATTTAAAAATTTCCAGGGTGATAATTTTCATTAAAATTAATGGAAATTAGGAAAATATGTAACATAGTATTATTTTCATTTTAATTTCAATTACCTTAGGAATTTTATCTTCTTATTCTCAAATCCCAAGTCTTACTACTATTTTATTGTTCAGAATCTCAAAAGCCATTTACCCTTCTGTTTTTATATAACCCTTAAACACTGATTCCCTTAAACAATGAATGTATCCACATAGTTTTAACCATGTCAATAGCAATAAATGATAACTCTTTAGCTTTAGTTATATTTATCCCACTTCTCAGTCTTTACCTCTTTTCAAATATCTACAATTTTATCTGAATAAATTAAAGTCACCTCATGCTCAATATATCTAGTACCTAATCTTTCCCGCATAACCATTATTTTCCCTTAACTCACCGTTGATGTAAAAAGCTATTATTTGAAGAATCTCAAGATGACTAACTGGATATGAACTAGAGATAGGAGTAAAACATGTCCACAAATCTCAGCAGTTTTTCAGTGAAAGCCTGTTTCTTATGTGTACCATCCTCCAGATTTTTACTGCCCAACCACGTTGGGCAAGGTGTTCTTGGTTTTTCCCCAGCCTATGGGTTCCATTGGGACCTGCCTCTTCCAGTCCTCTCATCTACCATTTTTAGATTAATCATTAAATATCATTAGCATAATACTTTCATATTTAAGCATCAATAGCTCCATTATTACATTATAAGAAATGGAATCTAAATTCTTGTTCACTTTAAAAACTTTCAAAATCTGACAATAGTCTATCTAAACATATCCTCTGCTCTATGCAATTCAGTTTCTTTACAATGTCGAATACATGCCATGCTCAAAAGAGAGGTTTTTAAAATTTGCATGCTTGTTTCCATCTCCTACATGCTGGTTTCTTTCTTTCTCATTTTGAATTAAACAAATATGTATTTATTACCCACTACGTACTGTCTTTTAAAATCCAATGCAAGTTCTATTGTGTTTAGGAAGACTTTCCTATGTCAGCACTCATTTATTTGTGGCCATCACTACTGATAATTTCAAAAACTACCCTTTGTGGAGTGCTTACCACTGCCAGATGGTCAGTTAAGCAATTTACATACATCATCTCTTTTGTTCCTCTTGACATCCCTGTGAAGTAAATATTACAATTCCCATACCATAGATGAGGAACCTGAGGATCAGCACACTCTTGGCACTTACTCCAAACCATGAAAAGTCTTACTTTGAGCTGAGAGGCTCATTCTCTCCTCTCCACTTAAAGAGAAAGAAAAAAACCCCTGAAAGTGATGAAGAATTACATAGGCAAGAACTTGGTTTGTGTGACCCAAAGGACAATTGCAATTTAGTAGCAAGCTCATTTTACTATAAATATTTTTCTACTTTGTAAAGATGGCAATAGTATATAAAATATTTTAAATTTGTGTAAAAATATGTTACTTTTAAAACTTAAAATCTGATATTAGCATAAACAAGAAGACCTGGGCCTTATTTACAATGTTGAAGAGGCTGGATGGCAATGGGCCAAGTTTGAACTGAGTCTTCCACCAACCAGTCCTGAATCTCATAGCCCCCTTTTCCTTACTTAATTGATAATACACTAGGTTCAAAGCAAGGACACCAGACACAAAGTATAGCTATGTTCTCTCTTTTTTGTCAACAGTTACTTAAGGCCTTCCCAGGCTCATGGATGCAAATTGAATTTAAATTCATAAGCAGACTCCCTCTATTGCTTGTCTTCATCACAACGCAAAATATGGAACTATAGCACATTTGATTTGATTCAAAATTAGGACCTCTATTGGCCTAAGACAATTAACCCCTTGTTGACCTTAAATCCTACAAGATCCAAGCTTCCTTTGCCTAGCTCTGAAAGCCTGTCTTAAAAAGATGCCTGGCCAGGTGCAGTGGCTCACGCCTGTAATCCCAGCACTTTGGGAGGCTGAGGCGGGCGGATCACAAATTCAAGAGATCAAGACCATCCTGGCCAACATGGTAAAACCCCATCTCTAGTAAAAATACGAAAAATTAGCTGGGTGTGGTGGTGCGTGCCTGTAGTCCCAGGTACTCAGGAGGCTGAGGCAGGAGAATCGCTTGAACTCGGGAGGCGGAGGTTGCAGTGAGCCGAGATTGCACCACTGCACTCCAGCCTGGGCGACAGAGCGAGACTCCGCCTCAAAACAAAAACAAAAACAAAACAAAACAACACAAAAGAAAAGCCTGACCACATCTTTTGAGCTATGTCTAGCTGTCTGTAGGTCTTTATACACTACATTTTACTTTCTTCTCCCATGCCATTGTTCATGCTCATCCCATGCCTGGAACAGCCTTATTCACCCAATCATCATCTCTCAAGACAAGATTAAAACTACACATAACAGGACAAATTTAAGACTGTACTGAAGAGCAAAAACAAAAAGTAGTAAATTGGTATAGAAAATAGAAGAAACTTCCAAAGTTAATCTATTAAAACAATAGTTTTTGTACTTAACTATTACAATAATAGAAATGATAATGATGAGGTTAATGACAACACTAAATAACATTTATTAAGTGGTTAGTATATCTCAGATTCTCTATAAATCGTTATATACTTTATCTAATATAACACCAAAAATAAAATTAAAATAAGCCCAAGAAAGTATGCATTATATTATCCACATTGTAGAGATTAAGTAGAGAGTACAGAGTTTTAGCAACTTGTCCAACATTGTACAGCTAACTAAGTTGACAGAGCCTAATTTGAATTCAGTTGCAACTGATTTGTGAGGACAGCATAATAAACTCCTATAATACCTCTTGTTAAATTATTAATCAGATTATAGCAATGACTATTTTTAGGAGCCTTTTTTGCAGTCAATGAAACTGGGGATAAAATCATAATAATGATAATAATTGTTACAGTTTTCATTATTATTGTGTGGTTTTCCATTTACTCAAGGATTATTTCAGAATTTTTATAGCATTTACTATAGTTTGTTAAGCAAAGCAATTAATAATGAAAGTACTAAGAATAATGTAGCAGTTTAAATAACTTTAAAAGTGAAAAGGATACAAAATGGGAGGTATTAAGGTATCAAGTAATAGTTCTATTTCATATGAGATGGTTGAAAGATAATAAAACCAATGGATATATATATATATATTTATACATGTATAGCTACTGTGATTTGACATAAAACATGTAATTACTGCAAACACGTGTTTATAAATAAAAAATAGGCAGATAGACATTATTCAGTGGCTAATTTTTTAAATACCAATAATAATGCTGTATATTATATTACATCCATGGCTAAAACATTTCGAAGATCTTATCAGTGACTATTTTGACTTTGAGGGAAGTTGGTGATGAATTAAAAATCCATAAAATAAATATAGAAATAATAAATAACAAAAAGATTAAGGGAACAGCACATTATGGTATAGCAACAATAACAACAAAACCTCCAAAAATCAAAAAAGTGAATGTGCATCTCTTCCCACAATTTCTCTGTGACCAAGTGTGAACTTGCATAAAAGCAAATGATGTGTGTGTGTGTACACCAAACATATGCCTTCATTTCTTTCAAAGTCATCATTTTCCACATATCATTCATGTTTTTAGAAGGCTTCCAGTTTTAATGAGTCAGTCTAACTGAAAATCTTACAAATATAAACACACACACACACACACACATATTTGTAAAGAGGAAGAACTAGAGTGCCATAAGACAAGTGAGATAAATGGCAAGAATGGCATCAGTTCCATTCTTGGCCTCCAGAAAGGTTCCTATTAGTTTGTCCTCGGCTTTGGAACTAACAAATAAAGAAAATTGCATATGATTTGGGGCAAGAAAATTTTCTTCAGTCACTGAGTTACTCTGTGGCACAATCATAGCAGATAGTGCCCAAATTGAAAGGGGAAAGTAAAAGGGCTGTTAATTTTGATATTACTGAGAAGATTTTTAGAAATAAATACGGGGAAAAAAAAGAGTGAAGAAGTGATATTCTCTTTCCAGATTAATAAATACATGATTAAAGATGTTTGTCAATGATTATGTAATAAGTCTGGGTTAGAGGAATATATTGACCTGCAACATAAACCTAACTATAGGTCAGATGGCCTCATATGAATCAATTATTAACTTACTCCAATAAAACACATACTCTAATAAAACACATTACTCTAATAAAACTTACTCTAATAAAACAAATAACCAAGCCAGATAAATATCATGTATATGACAAGTCTTACAGAAGTCTCAGATTTTGGAGAGAATTCTCCCAAAGTTTAGCTATGGTACTACCACAGTAATATAATACTGCTGAATATTTTAATGGCAATAAATACTATTAGGCTGTTTTGTTGTAAACAATTGGCTTAGACTCAAAGAGTTACATGTATAACTAAATCAATGTGAAATTCATCTAATGAAGAACAGTTACTTGATACCTAATCTTACCTGATCTTTTAACAACAAATAAAATTGTAATGCAACAATTCTACCATTAATACAACTTTTCTCACTAACGCCACTTGTGTGTGTGGTTCGTGTTTAGAAGTTACATCAATAGCAAGTTGCTGGGCAACTACATCTCTGAGAGTGTAAATGTGGATTATTATCTGATTCTGGATGTTACAGTTCTTAGAAGAAAGCAGCCTACATTTTTTCTTATAAGGGGGACTTCAAAAACTTCATGGAAAATGAATATTATGAAAAAGCCATGGATGTATTTCAATTTTTGTACCAAAATAAACTCATACTAACTTGATATATCATGTCTGAACAGGAAATAATTTGAGGCATTAAGAAGGATTAGACATCAGTTTGAAAAGAGCCCCTATCAGAGCAACATGAATTATGCTAAAGTTGAAGCAAGAACAAACATAAAATTTAGGGTGAAGCATTGGTAAAAGAATGATGAAATCATTGATGCTTTATGAAAAGTTTACACAATGTCCCAAAGAAATCAGCAGTTTACAAATGGATAACTTGTTTCAAGAAGGGAGAACACCATGTTGAAGATGAAGCCTGCAGTGGCAGACCCATCCACATCAATTTGTGAGAAAAAAAACATTCCTCTTGTTCATGCCCTAATTGAAGAAGACCAATGATTGACAGTAGAAACAACAGCCAACATCATAGTCATCTCAACTGGGTGAGCTTACGCAATTCTGGCCAAAAAATTAAAGTGGAGCAACTTTCCACTCGATGGGTGCCAAAACCATTGTGCCCAGATCAGCTGCAGAAAAGAGCAGAGCATTAATGCAAATTTTAAACACTTACAACAGGAAATGAAACATGTATTTTCCAGTATGACCCAGAAGACAAAGCACATTCAATGCAATGGCTACCAAGAGGTGGAAGTGCTCCAGTCAAAGCAAAAGTGGACCAGTCAAGAGCAAAGGTCGTGGCAACAGTTTTTTGGGATGCTCAAGGCATTTTGCTTCTTGACTTTCTGGAAGGCATTTTGCTTCTTGATCCTCTACTTATTATGAGAATGTCTTGAGAAGGTTAGCCAAAGCTTGAGCAGAAAAACATCTAGGAAAGCTTTGCCACGGAGTCCTTCTCCACCACAACCATGCTTCTGCTCATTCCTCTCACCAAACAAGGGCAATTTTGTGAGCGTTTCAATGGGAAATCATTAGGCATCCAACTTCCAGTCCTGATTTGGCCCCTTTGGACTTCTTTTTGTTTACTAATTTAAAATATCTTTAAAGGACACTCATTTTCTTCAGTTAATGATGTAAGAAAGACTACATTGACATTATTAAATTCCTAGGACCCTCAGTTTTTTAGGGATGGACTAAATGTCCAGTATCATCATTTACAAAAGTGTCTTGACCTTGATGGAGATTATCAAGAAGCAAAGCTTATATTTTTATCTTCTAATTTCATTTTTCCATGAAAATTTTGAAGTCCCTTCCCATATGTTCAAAGAATGAATAAGAAGCAGGCAAACTATTGAGAAAACACAATTTTATTTCATCTGTCTTTATTTCATTGTCTTTATTTCATCTGTCTATACCTAACTTCTGGGCTGTAGACGCAGAATTGTTGGGAGAGAGATGAAAGAACCTTCACTATATCTTCTCCCCTGCTTAACTTACTGCACATGGATATTGTTTTGTTGACACTGCCTTTGGTGCCACTGCTTAAGGCACCTTGTAATATATAGATCTTAGGTGATACTATAAAATCATAGAGGTAGTACTAAAATGACTGAAGTTTGGAAAGCACTTAAATGTTCCTGGCAAATATATATATATATATATGAATATATATAAAATAAAGTTATATAAAATATATATACAAAAATATATAATAAATATATATATGTATATACACACACACACTCATGCACAGCTCTTCTATAGAGATATGTTCTGATAAATGTGTCATTAGGCAATTTTGCCATTGTGCAAATATTAGAGGGTTTACTTACACAAATTTAGGTGGTATAGCCTTCTACACACCTAGGCTGTATGGTATAGTCTATTGCTCCCAAGCTACAAACCTGCACTGCATATTATTGTACTGAATACTGTAGCCAATTTTAGCACAATGGTAAATGTTTGTGTATTTAAACATAGAAAAAGTACAATAAAAATGCAGCAAAGATGATAAAAAAAAATGGTACACCTGTCTAGGGGACCTACCTTGAACAGAGCTTCCAGGACTAGGAGTTGCTCTAGGTGAGTCAATGAATGGGTGGTGAGTAAATGTGAAGGCCTAGGGCACTACAGCTACTACTGTAGACTTTGTAAATGCTTTACACTTAGGCTATGCTAAATTTATAAGAAATATTTTCCTTTCTTCAATAATATAACCTTAGCTTACCTTAAGGTTAAATTTAAAAAATCCTTTGTTTCTTACTTCATAAGTTTTTTAATTTTTTAAAACTATTTGTCTCTCTTGTAATAATACCTACTTTAAAACACAAGCACATTGTACAGCTGTACAAAAATATTTTCTTTCTTTATATCCTTCTTCTATAAGCTTTTTCCTATTTTTATTTTTTAATTTTTAATTTTTTTGTTAAAAACTGAGACACAAATACACATTAGCCTAGGCCTACACAGGATCAGGATCATCAATATCACTGTTTTCTACCACCACATCTTGTCCCATTGGAAAGTCTTCACGGGTAATAGCACACATGGTGTTGCCACAACATTATAATGGTTACAATGACACTAGGCAATAGAAATTGTCTGGCTCCATTATAATATTATGGGACTACCGTCATTAATGCAGTATTGTTGGCTGAAATGTCATTATGCACCTCTCTCTCTCTGAGAAAGAAGACCTGCTTTGAACAGAATACTGTTCTATATGCCATCTGCATATAGAACTTCAAAGTCTCAATAGAACCAATGTTCTTTGTCCGAGTTGATAAGGTAAAGAGCCCTGCCTTGAGCATTAAAATATCTGACCATCCTGTTTTAGAGATGGAGGTACTCACACTATCAGGAAACATTGAGATGTTTAGCAATTATTAACAGTGAGAAATACTTTCTTATGTATGATATAATCCTCCATTGGCCTTTTGTCTCCAGCAAAGATACTGGGGTACCATCTTCTGGGAAATCAGCCTTGAGAGAGTTATCTTCACCTAAAATTTGAAGGCCACCATTCAAAGCACTCATTTTTTTTTCCTTCCCTGGTCAAATTCACTCGGAACTAAATATTTTTATTCAATCTTCTTTATATTTTTATTATCTTTGTGGCTACATGATTAATATTTCTCTGAAGTTTGGTCACTATTAACTCAGTATAGTGCTGTACGTTTATACTAACACATGGTCTACACCAGATCAAAATTATATCATATGCATTACCAATGTTCGAGTTAACAATTTATAAACTTATGCACAGACATGCAGTAGTAGGCATTGCCATTTATGCTAAATTTCTGATACTAATAAACTATTTAAAACTGATGATTTTAGTTCTATTAAAATGCAGAATTTAGGTGAAGTTCTAAAATATTTTAATCTTCATCATATGGCACCCAGTTGTTTTTTCTTTTGTAATTTTGAAAAATTTTAAATATCATTACATTTATAGTAGAAATAATCAAAGTCCACTTTCATTTACCACTTAGTTTCATGAGTAAAAAGTTCAAGTGAAATGTTCAATTTTTGTGAATTCACAATTGAAACCTTCAAACATTAGCTGAAATTTTCCAGCAATATATTTTATTTGATTATCTAAAGAAGGGGAACAAATTCTAATTGTAGCAAAGCATTAGTAAAGATAAGTGAAGCTCATGTAACAGTTATCCTCAAAGTCATTATTAAGTTATCTTGTGCTCATTTGCTCATGTTTAAATAAGATTTTCCATTTGCACACAGCAACAAAGTAGTTGTCAATATGCCAGTAACCACACAGTGATAAGAAATAGCACAGCTATGTGAAGTTTAGAACAGCTCCTTTATTCAAATATCTATGAAATAAGAAAAAATTTGTAATGTACCATATATTAATGCAGTATGATGAAAAGTTATCAATAAAAAATATGGAAATAGAGTCATTTGTGTAGACTACCTTTACTAATGTCTAATCAGGAAAGATCACTGAGTATTATCTTGAGCCAGAAAGATCTTTTTAAAAATTCTTTGTCAATCTATTGCCAAGAAGTCCATTTCCACAGCTCTTTATCTTTAATAAACTATTTTTGGCAACGGGAAAAAAAGAAAATGAAAAAAGAAATCAAGTGGAAATTATCATAACAAAATAAAAGTGACACAATGAGAAACAGTCTAAAAAATTAATCCCCCTACCCTGATATTTTGGGGAAAAAAACTCAATTTTTCTATCATATATATTTTTCTATTCTCTCTCTCCTCTGTGTGTGTGTGTGTGTGTGTGTGTGTGTGTGTGACTATGTGTGTGTATGCGTGTGTGTCTGTGTGTGTGTGTGCATTTTCCATACTACCAATGGGAGGCTGAAAGCACTGAAAGACAAAACATTGTAAGCATTTTTAAATATTCAAAATAAAATACAAAATAAATGTACCGCAAAGTCACACCTACCAGGCACCTGTTTCAGTTCTACTTTGAAGATACAGAAAACGCTAAAGAGTTGTTCAAGTAGTAGGGCTAAGGACAGTAAGTCTCCTTATAGCTGCCATCTAATAAGGTTTTTTAAATTTTATATTTTTCTTCTACTCTGCTGCATGATTATACACACACACAAACAGACACACATCTACATACACACAGTTGGTCTTCTGTATCCATGGGTTCCACATCTGTGGACTCAACGATTAGTAAATAGAAAATATTCAGGGGAAAAAATTGTGTCTGTACTGAATATGTACAGTCTTCTATTTCTTGCCACTATTCTACATCTAATAAAGTAAAAAAAACTATTTATATAGCAATTACATTGTACTAGGTATTACTAGTAATTTAGAGATGATTTAAAGTATATGGGATGATGTGCATAAGTTACATGCAAATACTACCATTTTATACCAGGGACTTGAGTATCCATGGATTTACCAATACCTCAGATACTGAGGAATGACTCTGTGTGTGTGTGTGTGTGTGTGTGTGTGTGTGTGTGTGTGTATGATGTTATGCTAAGTGATAAAAACAGATTTACAACTGATTGATGTATTTGTTTAGGAAATTGACATCAGGAATGCAGCTCATTTATTTTAAGACAGTGTACTTGATAAAAAATACATTTAAGTTATACTTAAACATATTCCATTTATATTAAATATATTTTATTTTAATGTATTAAGAGTATTTATGTATATATTTTCTCACAAGAATTTAGGCTCTTTGAAAATGTATCATGCACCTTTATCATTTATAATTACTACCTTGCACCCTTTTTCAATAATTGTTAAAATCACATCTGGAATCCCATAGCAATTGATGACATTTGGTTATAATTAGAGATTGAATCAAATATATTGTATTTACTTAAAGTTTATTCAAATAATATTTTCAAAGTTAAAGAAAGGCCCATTATTTATTTCATGACACAAAATCATATATTGGGTAGTCAGAATTAAAGCAATCTAAATTTCCTAAAGCAAAGGAGATAGGTTTCTTTTTTTGTTTTCATTGTTTCAAGTAAAATGATTGTTTTTCCATAATTTAGAAAACAATAGTATCTTAACTGAAAAAAGTCATAGTTAAATGTCTTCCCACATCACACAAAAGGTTTAAATTAATTATTGCTTATTTTTTCCTGTTTAAAATGCTAACAAGCTTAAAACATTATTTATATTTCACAGGAAAAATGATTGAAATTATCCTAGTTAATTCAAAATTACCAAACCAAAGTCTTACAAAAAGTAAATGAGTCAGTTCAAAAAGTTAGATAAAAAGTCAAAGCTTAGCTCAAAAGAAGCAGTTGTACCTAAATGATTAAGCAACCACTTCTACAGAGGTATTTTTCACTCTGCGTTGGAAAGGTGCACTAAAGTTAATCTAAATGTAGCCTTTTTCATCTGTATACCAGTTTCCAGACTGTCTTGTGTGGTATAATTTACTTGTTGCTTGGAAAACCATAAACAAAAATAAGTGACACTATTACATGTATATGTGTAGTGAGACGTTACTTTTTCCAAGTTTTCTCCTCTAACCTAAAACTTTCTTAACTCTCCAAGCAATTGCAGCCTGTCTTCAAATGCCACCGAATCAACCATTTTGAGTTAAAACTGGGCTCTCTGCCAAGTAATTAGTCACGTCTCCAATTGCCTTATTAGATTTATTCATGACGGAATCATATTATGACCAGAAAAAAGAAATCAGAGCCCCAATAAAAATCCAGTTGAGCTGTCTAGGCATCACTTAAAATTAATGTAACAAAAATAAATTTATTCATAAATGCATTATATACCCTCACAGATAACCAAGTCTTGAAAAAGTCAAAGCTCAGAATTGTAATTCTTTTTTGATATTTCGACTACCCAGAACTAACCTATGTTAAATCTGTTTTTATATATTATAACTTTATATGATGTCATTCTTTTTTTCCCCTTAACATTAAAAACAGTTTCCCATATAACTCCAGTGCCTGTGTGATATTCTGCAGATCCTCACTACTCAAAGTGTTGTTTATGGAGCAGAAGCAACAGCATCACTTAGGAGTCTGTTAGAAATACAGAATTTTAGACACCTCCCCAGGCCTACTAAATCAGATTCTGCATTTCACTATAAATATATATTATTATACACATACACACACACACACATATACACACATAAATGCATATTATACACATACAATATATATTATACACATGCACATATACATGCAAACACATATAAATATATATTATACACATACACATGCACATACATATACACACATATAAATATATATTATACACATACTATATATTATACACATGCACACATACTTATAAACACATAAATACATATTATTATACACATACACACACATACATATACACATATATACACATTATATATTTACTATATATTTATACTATACACATATATTCATACACACGTATACATAAATATTCATATTATACACACATGTATATACACTATATAAAAACACATATGTGCGTATACACTTATTAAAGTTTGAGAAATATTTTTATGAACTCTATGTAAAAATGTGTGTATTTTTTTCCTGCAATAAAACAACTTTATAATATGACAACATGTAGTATACAACTGCATATGTATTTATATAGTTCACATTGTCCTGCTATAAGTTCAGGTTGTTTGTAAATGTATCTAGTATTAGGAACTCTTCAATGAATATTTTAATTTATATGTATATTTTCCCTGAATTTCTGAATCTTTCCTTGAGAATGATTCATGAAAATGAAAATACTTGAATAAAGAACTCTACATTGTAACACTTGAGACAGACACTTCCAAAGTATTTTCTAGATTACAAGAATAACAGCGGTATTTTTTCTGCACTAACACCTACATTATTACTTGTTTAATATAGATGTTTAATAGCAGGAAAAATAGTATCTCACATTAATTATAATTTGTAATTATTTTATTGCTAGAGAAGTTAAACAATTTATCATGTTTTTTCTTTTTGTACTCTTCTTTTGTGAATTTTTCTGTACATTTTATTTCCCAATACATTCAGGACTTGGTATTTTACTTATAATATTATAACCCTTTTAAATATTGAGGTTGTTATGTCTCTTTCTGTGAACAAGTAGCATTTTTTTTTTCTACCTTACTGTTTTTTATATTGCGATATGGTGCTTTTGACTTTTTTGTAGTTAATAAAAACTAACAACTTTTTCAATTGTTTTTAAGCTTAGAAAGTCTTTACCCATTCAGATACTCAAAAATAATAAATCAAGTGTGTTTACCTTTCTCTACAGTTTGATATTTTCAATAGCCACGATTTTGCATGGAATTTATATTATTATATGCAATGTAATAAAGACCTAACATATTTCTTTTTCCCAGATGACTTACCAATTAACCATCAACTGGTCTAACTACCTACACCCTACAACTAGTTTATGAAGAAAATCTTGTATTTATTAAAAATATACTGATTAATTCTAAGAATATAGGCACATATTTACTTCTTTTCTATTTCTTAGAAGTTTCTACTTATTCATATTTCTTAGAACCACTTATTCAAAAGAAAGAAGGAAAGAAACAAGATTATCAAACTTTTCCCTAATTTGTGAAAAATATGACTGAATGTTTTAGTACAGCCTATTAACTAGTAAATCTTTTAAACAATTATTTTATGCTTGACAGTTTAGCGGATATTGTGGTGGATACAAATATAACTTTAACATGCAATGTTTAACCTCAGGAAGCTAAAATTCACCTCAAGAGACAAAGCATACCAAACATTTAGATGTTAAATCTGCTAGCTTTCAGGAATTCAAGGAAGGGAAAAAAGAATGATGAGAACGAAACTGAAGAAAGCTTTGTGAAAGGTTAGAGCTTTTGCAGTAGTTGGGAAGCACAATTCAGGTTGAAATCACAGCAAGTACAAAGTACCTTTAGTTATCTGTGTTATTGAAGACAATTATTTCTACGTTTATTATGATTACTTAGGCACATGTCAGACTTCCTAGTTGATCACAGATTAATTTTAAGGACCACAGTTTTACATTTCCAATGTCCTACAGAACTTTGAAAACAGTGCATTACCCATTGTCATTGCTTGCTTGACATTTGTTCAATTAAATTGCTTTTGATCTCGTGCACAAAGTTTTATAAATATTACTCCTGATGAGCTAGTATATATTTTACAGTATCTCTATGTTGTATTTTAGAATAAAGGTGTCCTAAAGGTTATGAGAGTACTATTAATACTTTCCAGACCCAGTGGCTACAAACTCTTACTTAATAAGCACAGAAGCTGCTTTTCCTTCCTCCAAGCGAAACATCATAAAAAGTAAGTGACAGCAATTGTGACCCTATCTGTAGAAGTTTATGAGACCAATTTGAGGACAGATTGAGTTACAGTATTATTGTAACACCTCATCAAAATTCTTGTCCAGATTTTTAGCAGTGACTTAAGACAAGTAGACTGGCCTGTTACTGCTGGGATCACTTCCAGCATCTTACCCAGAGCACCAAATTACCCTTTTCAGTTAACCCCAGTTATTTTTCTCTCTCCTTGTTGTGATGGAGGGAGTATATAAGAAAAGGGACTCTTTGGCTGTCTAGGGCAAGAGGCAAAGGGCTGTGACATCTTTTCTACTATTCTGCTTCCAAAGAGACAAATTCCTGAAACTACTGTGACATTACACTAGCAGAGAAACTTATGAAAAGGTCATGTCCAAAGACTTCATTTGATTTCCTCTTATCAGCCTGAAGCCATTTAATAGCTACATTTTAGTTTTATAACTATTTCAAATAGCAACATATGTGCAAAAAATTAACCATATTTAGCACAAAATGGCAATAATTTATGCTGGTGTAATGACATAATTACGGCATTCATTTTCACCATTCATTTCCACCTAGTTTTCTAAAGGTAATGGGAGCCAATATGGATTTTCCTAAGAAAACATCTGGCAGTTAAATTTCAGGAGTGAATTTCAATATGAGAGAATGTTGTAAATGCAAAGGAAGAATAGAATTGTTGTTCTTAAATTCCATGTTTGTGGAACATATATACATGTATGTATATATGTCTATATATATGTATATATAGTGCGTGTGTATATATATACACACACACATGCACACACACACATTATAACTGCTACCCTACAAGATGTTCCACAATATATTATTTTTAAAAGAGAGATAAAAAAGAATTGTGTAGCTGCAATCTTCATGTTTATGACAGAAAAATTCAACAGTGTTTGCAAACTAACTGGAAGATTACACTTTAATGCAAATAAACGGCTTAAGTAACCTAATTCAGCTGTGATGGATCTCGGGCTGACAAATTAACTTTAAAAAACTGCAGGCAATGGCTGTAAAAATGCTTTTTCTGCAAGATTTACTTCAGCATGTTGAATAAATATATTATACCTGTTAGGCTTAATTCTATATTTAAAATAAATCCTGGATGGTGTGGGGTTTTGATAAAGGTATTCAAATATATGGAATATAGTGCTTTTAACAAAGGATTCCCAGGAGGAAATCAGTGGACAACAATGTTGAATGTACTCCTCACTCATGGACAAACCATGTTTTCCTTTCTAAACAAGCTATGAAAATCCTATCTGTCTATCTACGTGAGTCAGCATCCCATTCAAAGATTAAAACAAGCCCATACACGATCACCTTTATCTGTACAAATTAAGCAACTCTCTTCTTGATATAAACCAAAAGGAAACCTAGTTTATTTTCAAAATCAAGTTTATACTCCTGAAATAATTTTGAGAACTGAAATTTTGATTATTCTTATTTTCACCTTTCTGGTTGCTGTTAATAGTATAGATGCCAATCCCTCAATCACAAGAGAAAAATTAGTTACATGGGTCTTTTTTGTTTTGTTTTGCTTTTTTCAAAAAACCTATAATATTCATATAAACTTCAAGTAGAAAGAATAGGGAAAACAGTAATCCTATATTTGAGGTAAAAGCAATTAACAACAGATAAAACACCCAAACAGAATTTATATATTGAAAATTTTTATTTTAAGTTATTCCATATCCAAAATTTCACAGTCTTACATATAAGCAGACCATTGTTTTATCCACATTAAGAAACAACCTCTGAGTTACTAATATTTCTTTTTATAAAAGTAGCTTTGTCTAATATCCCCATTTTCTATATTTGCCAAAAGGGTAAGACAATCAGTCTCTATCTTACCAGCTAAGACCAGTCACTCTCTCAGTGTCTTCCTCTCCCTAGGTCTTCCAATCCTGATCCTTAGGTTTATTTATGTTTCTCTCATCCTTTACCACTTGACAGCTTTTAAAATACAAAAAAAATACACTTTTTTGTATTTTTAGAACTGAGTGTTTTTTATCGACTCCCAAGGATTCACCTTCCAGGTAAACACTTATTGCCAAACTTCTATATTTGGCCCACACCTCTTTCTTAAATTCAGTAGCCATAAGATATTTGTATTATCTCTCCATGATGTCTCATAGGCACATCAAATACTAACTTATCACATACATCCTAGAATCTCTCATTCTTTCTCCAGGTTTGGGTGGGGAATGGCACAATCATCTACTTATGTCCTTAAGACAAACACCAGGAGTCAAGATACTCTGGTAATCAAAGCTGCCAAATAGATCTTAAACTTATTTCCCTCTCTACATATGAACACTTAGAAAGCTACCTATTCATTCTCCACACTACCAAGAGAGTTCTGTTTTGTAAAAGCAAATATACTACTTCCTTTCTTTCTAAAAAAAAAAAAAAAAAAAAAAAAAAAATCCATTAACTTTCATTACCTTCTCCTCTGGGACAAATTCCTTAGCATAAAATGAACAGATCTAGGCCCCAACTACACTTTATCTTGTACCATTCATCCTAACTTGCCTTGTTATTGCATGCAACACTACTTCCTCTACCTGGAATAAGCTCACTACTCTCCTTGTTCTTTTAAAATTAATTTACCACCGCTTATTCAAATGTGTTTCCTTGTTTCCATAATACTAACTATATATTTTAATATAGAGGTCATTAAATTGTCTTGAAATTGTGTATCTCTCTGATTATCTTCTTACTGTTCCAATGATTTTGTCTTATTCGTCTGTACATTTCTTACATAGTGGCATGGCTGTAATAGGTTCTTAATAAATTTTGAATGAACCCTTAAGTAAATAGTAAATGACTGAATAAATGAAGCTGACCACTCATTTCGGAAGAAAGTGGGGTACTTTAACCATACATAATCTCCTTTTCTTTTCCTTCTAGTAAAAATCAAGCAAATAAAATAACCTGAATTCATCCAGTTTAGAAATACTTCTGAAGGTAGATGTAGGAGTGTGGTTATTTGTATCTCTTTGGTTTGGTGTATGGGAACATGATAATATCTTATTTTCTGGATACAAAGCTAACTATAAATAAACCCTTAGCCTTTTGCTGAATTTAAGCTAATATCAAGCATAGTTTTAAAGTGCCAAAAGCCACAAGAAGCAAAAAGCAAGAATGCATACAGCAGCGTTCAAGAATTTGTGCCTCATGTCTGGAATTCACCATAATAAGGCTTTGGTACTTTCTATCTGAACTGAAGTCTTACTTTGATACAATCTGCCTCTTGCAGTTAGAACACATTTTTTTTTTCTTTTTTTGAGACAAAGTCTCGCTCTGTCTCCCAGGCTGGAGTGCAGTGGTGCCATCTCAGCTCACTGAAACCTCTGCCTCCTGGGCTCAAGCAATTCTCCCACCTCAGCCTCCCGAGTAGCTGGGATTACAGGCACACACTACCACACCCAGCTAATTTTTGTATTTTTAGTAGAGACGGGGTTTTGTCATTTTGGTCAGGCTTGTTTCAAACTCCTGACCTCAGGTGATCCACCCACCTTGGCCTCCCAAAGTGCTGGGATTACAGGTGTGAGCCACCACGCCCTGCCAATTAGAACACATTGGAATCTTGAACATTTTGAATTCACTTTATTCTGAAATTTCTGTGAGAGGATTAAGTGTTATATCCCTTTGTATATGCTTTGATTTCTCAAGAGTACACTTGTTTTGGTTAATGTGAACAACTCAGCAACAAAGATGATTAACAGCAAAGATGGTTGCATACATACTATATTTAGAGCATTGTATAATTAACTAGGTGTGTATAGAAACCATGCTCAAGACAAGGTTTTCTGATCTCTTGAGGTTCACCACCTAGAAGTAATATCAATATTAGAATTTTCTGAAATATTATAACATATTGCAAGCAAATACCTTCTTGGATATGCCGTTAGAGAGAATATAATGCTTCTATATAGATCCCTTGATATCTGAAATGGGTGTTAAATACTCAGTTGAGGAGTAATCAGTAAGCTCATGACTAATCTGACTGTACTAACTAGAGTTTTATAAAAAGATACAGAGAATTTATTAAAATAGGAAGAAGTAAATGATTTTCTAGTTCAGTTGGAAGTAGCTGTAACTCAGAAGTACTAACTGGTTGTTGCATGATTTGAAATAGATAAAATCAATATCAGAAAAGACTTTCTTCCTAAAGCATTTTATTTGAAGTGGTCAGAATAGGACAAAGCATATGCTTTCAAATAATTACATTTGAAAGGGAAGAATTGCTAAATAGGAGGATCTTGAAGCCAGCATTAAACACATACAGGCTAAATGCCTCAAGAATGGTTCTATTCTTCTCAGAGTTCTTCCTGATGTTATACCTGGAACTGGGCAGAGAGGAATTTTGAGCAGCCAGAGCACAGAGGGTAAACACTAGGGTTAAAGAAGTCATGAACATTTTCCTCCAGAGGGTTGTCAAAGGTAGACTGGAATGGATAAAGTCAGGCATCAAAAAAATGGACTGAACCTAGAAGCAGAAGAAATGCCATATTTCATCCGATATTTTTCTCACTTCCTATCTTGAGAAATGTTGTCATTGTGTGCATACATGTACATATACTCTTAGGTATTATGGAACATTAAAACACAATGCCTAAGAATAACAGACAGTTCTTAGGGCCAATCTTGAGAGCCTTGACTTACTTTGTACCACAAATTTGTTGATGAAAAGAATTTATTTTCTAATTTCAAAATATTAGATGGCTGCTGGATTTCTCTAACAAAGAAGAATCTGAACCAGAAATGGACCAACCTAAATAACTGAACAAGGCATCTCTAAATATAATTCAACTTATATGCTGCAATTTGTACCTGCTTTACAAGTCAATAAGCAGCTTTTATGTGATCTGAGAAATTGGTGAGAAAGTGTATAGACTATAGGTTAGGCAGTTTGGTCAGAACCACCTTTATGGGGCAAAATCGAAAAATTTCAGGTGGCAGTTTCACAAGCAAGTGCCTAAGTCTGATATTCCAGCATAACATTAGCAAACCCCTCTTACATTTTGGTAAATGTGATGTAGTCGCATAATGATTATCCAATAAGCTAAAAGAGGAGACAAAAAGCATGATTTAAAAATAAATACATATATTGAAAATGAGTATTCACTAAAATATTATCCTACCTCTAAAACAAGTATAGACCATATACACATACAGGCATGATGTGTCAGAAGTAGAGATCCGTGTTCAAAAGTTGCTTATTTTACTTAGAGTTCAAAGTATACATTAGTAAAGCCTGAACACATGATCTCAAAAGCAAAACTACATCTAATATTTTCCTTATTTTCTTGTTGTGCTTACAGTTACCATAAGAAAGCCCGAAAAATTCAAGTCTCTGGTCAATCAGCACTGGGATAAAAGAATTCACTCACTCACTCATTCCTTTATACAATACTTTAGCAAATATGGAACACTTTGTATTTGCTAAGCACTCTCCCAGGCACTGGAAATATAACAGTGAGCAAAACTTACAAGTCTCCATGGAATTTGTATTCTAGTGCACAGTATATTAATATTATTAAAATTATTTTAGTAACCATTTGTTGAGCATATATTGTGTACTTGGCATTATATTAAAATTTAGCTCTCTTTTGTGTGTATAATTCTAAATTATATTCAGAGCTTCTTGTGATTGCTAACTTTCAAAAACATACAACAAGTAATTTCACATAAGACAGGTGAAATTCAGCTAATGTTATTAAAATGGTATAATAACTCATGTGCAGAGTCATAACTCAAACCCAGGTCTGTCTTATTAAAAAAACAATTCTGCTCTAGACTCTGCTGTGCTCTCTAGAATAAAAGAAATAGCCCTCATTCACCAATGAAAAATGAATAGTTCAGAGAGAGTAAATTATTTTCCTCCTTAGTAATATAATGGCCAAGTTGAAGAGGCTGGAAAGAGAAATGTGTTACTTTAAATGAGGAAAAGCTGAAATGCAAAATCTTAAATGACTTATGTATCTGTAAATTAAAATGTAACATCAAAACATATCTAAAATGTAGTCATACCACAAAAGAAATTTTCACTGTTAATTGAGTTTATTAAGGATTTGTACATTGTACCTCTTCAGGGCAGGGACTTCATTTATTAGTATTTTAAGTATTATTAAAGAGTATATAAATCCATTTAAGTAGACTAAGAAACATTCTAAATATCAAGTTTTATTTAATTTTGTTTTTCTTGTTATTGTTTTAAATAATAAAATCATTTTTACCTGTTATCTCTGGGGGAATTTACACACATTAAAAAAATCAATATATAAAGTCTTTCTTAGCTAACAATTCTGCCAAAAGAATATGTTCAGAACATCTATTCTTTTTTCTTTTGCTTCATTTATATTGCTCAAATACCACTGGTGACCTAGATGCTAGAAAGGAAAGCTATGCTATGTCCTTCAATATATAATGAGGGATTACAAAATGTAATTCACTGAAACAGAAGATTATAATATCTAATACATATGCATTTTTCTTCAAATGGATTCATGAACATTTTCTCTAGGACACTGCTCAAAAGACATCATATTTCCTTAATTTATTTATTGGTGCCAGATGTCTTCCACAAGTCTTTTTATTTTTTCTTCTTTAAGCTTAATACGTTCAGATACAAGGAAGGCTGAAGTTCAAAAAAGGGACTACATTAATTGTTTTCATGGTCCAAAGGTCTTACTTTATATATAGCACAGTTTTATTGTGAATATTCTATGCAGAATTGGTTAAATGAAAATAGTTATTTTCATAGTTTTATAACAAATCTAAAAATGCTCAATTCCTTTCATGTAGACACATTTAGCTCTCTGATGACATTCCTAAAACATGTGAAAGTGAGATAGCATATAATCTCATCAGTTCCCTTTCACTGCTGTGTTTACATCTTAATAAATGACCACCATCCATGAACTAATATTTCCATTACTTTAACAAAGACAGCTTCAAACTCACCAAGATCTTATGCCTTATCAATAGAAAAGAGATGTCCTAAAATGCACCAATAAAATTGTTTCTTTTAGGCATTCTACTTAAAACTCAAGCTAAATTTAATGTGCAACAATTAGAACAATAATAAATTTTATGAAATTCTCCGATTGTCTATATGATTAACAGAAGTATGAATCATTATCAATAGTAAACTACATCTTTAAAGGTAAGATTTATTTTGGTCACCTTTCTGTCAGCAGTGCCTAGTACAATGCTTCATTCACAGCTGATGTTTAATATGTTTGCTTAATGAGAAGACTTTAATTAAAATAAATTATGTTCTCTCATTGAAGCAAAACCTTATCAGCTCCCAAATTGAATTTTAACCCCTAAACTAAAATATTTAGACCTTCTGCATTACGTGGCCTCATAGATATATTGCCAACAGCATTGTCTGTAAAATTATGGATTCTTCAAAGTCTCTCCTGTACAGCATATTATAATACATTATATTATATTATAATATGTCAATATATTATATTGATGTATAGTATTATGTGGGATTATATATAAAAAAATTATATATGGTACATGTAAATTTAAAGTATCTACATATGATTGTCTTTGTTCTATTTCATTGTCAGAAAACAAGACTCCCCAAAATTGACAAAATAAATAAAATAAGCAATGTGAAATTTTTAATTTAAAAGGATTATAGGTAAATGATATACTTTTTAGCTATTTAGGATGACTGGATAGAACTTGAAATATTCACCATCTTTACAGTTTTTATTGGCACATTTTATTGGTTACTATAGACACATCACCATCAAAATGAATATAAAAAGAAGGCTTTTAAGAGGGTCTGTAAAATATACATCAGTGATAAAAAAGGAAAGGCATCTCTGTTTCTCCTTATCCATAAGACTACTTAGAGTGACTGTGGATCACTCAGACCAACGTCCTTAGTCCCTTCACGGAAATCTAAGGCATTTAAATTATTGAGTCATGCCTCAATTACATGGTCAGTAACTCAAAAATATGTTTCCTATTACATAAAATAAATCTTTAAAAAAATGAGTCAGGAAAATTGCAAGAGGGAAATGTAATGTAGAAAAGAATAGAAGCCAAGATTCCTAAAATTAAAATTTAAGAAAAAGCATACAAGAACGGAAGAGATAAATTTTCGAAATTACTTAGGAATTGTATGTCTTAACTCATTCAACAAACATTATTAAAATCTACCTCTCTGCTGAGACCTGCTAGGTAATAAATTCTGTTAGATAACAAAGATATACAGAACTCAATACAGCAAACAGATGCATTATCTGGGCAAAGAGATATGTAATGCAAGCAAGTAAATTAAAATGTCATTCGATATTAAGCTAATCTAAAATAGCACAGAGAATGAGTTCCCGATCATCCTTTAAGACCGAGCTCAAATGCTTTCTTTATGAATCCCTCCTTTTTCTGTGCAAATCTTTTTTGTGCAATAATCACACATTGCTTGCATTATAAGTGTTTTATATCATATTACATTATTGGTCAACCTATATACTTCAATAAACTATGAGTTGTGAGCAGAGATTATATTCTCTGCTAAGATGATATTCTCTAACTAAGGCAGATTGATTTAGGATGGCATCAGAGATTTATTAGGTGGCTGCTCCCCTATCATTTTCTGCTTGTGCCACTATTGTTCCCCAGCAATCACCCTACCTTTTATTTTCATGCTTTAAGGTCTTCCAGGACTGACAGAGAAAGCAGTAAGATAACCAGGGGAACTATAATAGCCATCAAGGCAAGCTCTGGGCAAATTGGCATGGCTCAAATCCCTTTCATTTTCTTTTTTCTACCATTAAATATGCCTCTCTGCTCTCCCCAAACCTCAGCCTACTTGGGACTGTTCACATTATTCTGTCCCATGTGGCAGACCTTGCTTACCTACAAACTAAAGTGTCTTTGGGTCCCATTTTCTCAAGAATCTGTTTTTTAAAAGTTCCAATCTTTAAACCAAAAATTATAGTGCCTATTTCAATAGGGAAGAATAAATTACCCTTATGAGCTATTCCACATTCATTTTTAAGGGAGCTTTTTATAAAAGCTTTCTATCCATAAAGCAAACTCTACATATATGAATCAAAACCACTGAACAGGGAGCATTCTTTGCTGGCAAATAGGTAGAGGATTAATTTACTTATGATATGATAATAACATATGAAATAATAATATATCATTACTTAACAATAATAAAACGTACCACCTTTGGCTGCACACAGTCAGACACTCTAGGCACCTTATTTACATTACTTCATTCTATTCACACAATAATCCTTGTGAGAGTAGGGTATGTGGATGTTCTTGTCTCTATGATACATATGTATATATTATGACAAAGAGAAGGTAAATACTTTTTCCAGGATTACTCAGCTGGTACAAGAAAGATCAAGATTTGATCTTAGATCTGCCAGACCCCGAAATAAAATCTCTTTTTCAAAAATTTCCCTAAAAATGTTGCTGTGGCAGATTCTGTTGGTCATATATTAAAAATAGTTCTTTTTGTCTACATTTCTTAGCTTCCTTTGCAGTAAGGTGTGAACATGTGCCTGAGTACTAGCCAATGAAATAGTAATAGAAGTCATCTGTTCCACTTCTAGGCCAGATGCAAAAATGCCTCCCATTTCCCCTCTGCCAGTTGGAGACTGGTAAGTAAGGCAATCTTGAAAGTCAAATGCTAAATATGGCAAAATTTCTATTAGTCTGAATTGTTGAATGACTATGTGGTATAGAATCCACTTGCATACCCTTTACCTCTAATGCCACTGGATCTGCTTTAAACTAGTGAATGATTAAAATATTATTTTCTATTGTGCTTGAGTCCTTATACATTTTTAAATTCTATTTGTTACAGCATCTAGCCCACCCTAACTAAAACGGTCTCATGTACAAATTTAGTCTCAAAGGACTTCCCTGAGGAAATAAACTCTAGGCTACATTATACCCATAACTATGTTTTCCAAAGTTTGGATAATTTAAAATAATAAAAGAAATTCATTTAATATTTTAAATGTGGCATCAAAAATATTAAATTTACAATGAGAAAATTATTTTGGGTTAATATTATAATTGTACTCTTGCTAATATAATGTTAATCTCTTGCCTAGGAATTATTAACCATTTTGTCAACATGAAAATTCAAGTAAATAAGTCCTCAGATATAATAATAAAACTGGATCACCATCTTGACCATTTATATCTTCCTGTTATTATTCTGTCAATATTCATTTTTAAAATGTGCATTTTAGAAACATAATTTAATTTATAGACCATTAATATTCATTTTGAATTAGAGATCAAAAAAGATGTTTACTACCCCTTCACTACTTATGTTAAATATTTTCTTCCACGTGCTTCCATGTGCTTGTTTATTTCATGTATTTCCATAATTTTCTCTATACTTACCTTGCTTAGTGTCTCATTCAAGCACTAGAAATTTATAAAAATAAAGTATTTTGATTGTGAAAGCCCTGAACACGAATGAAGACATAGAGAAACTGAATTGAAAAAATACGCAAAACAACTTTAGGAAATGACACTGCATTTGGAAATACAGTTTAGTAACGTAATAATCATTGTCATAGTCATATTTTGACTTTGGGATACACTGACCTGAAGGAGAGGAATTGGATCAAATCTAAGTTAAGATCAACTGGCCTTAAACATCAATTTCCAGATCCAAGTAGTGATTATCAATAAGCATAATATGAATACATTAGTAAAACATAAAACTTTCACAGGTTCGCTGCCAAATTTTAAACAATATCTAAAAGTCACTATTCTTAACAACTGAGTATGCATACTGAAATGGCAGTGTCTGCTATATATATGTATATATATATATTCTTGAGTTATCTAATGCAGTATAGAGTAGGATTCTTTGGTCTCCTCCTTAATTGATATGTTATCTACTAAAAAGTCAAGGTAGAATCCTCGCATTATTCTTAATTTTTTATCAGATTTTGAATAATACTTCAAATGGTGATTATCTTTCTGGAGGAGAGGAGAGAAAGTCAGGTGAAAGAATAGGGAGGAACATAAAGCTTTATATATTATAATAATATTTTACAATTGACTGTGGGCTTATAAGCATTGATTATATTATCAAATAAATAAATAAATATAACAGAAAATAGAGGTGTGTCACGTAAAGAATACTGATACTGAATCATGATGATGAATTCACCTGTTGACCTAATGTCCTAAAATAAAAAAGAATTAAACCTATGCTAAGGAAAGATCATACCTTTACGCTTACCGCTATGTGTGAGCATCTTTGGCTTGGGAGTATTAATGACAGGACAGAATAGCAAACAGTTACACTCTTTTTTTTTTTTTTTTTTTTTGAGATGGAGTCTCACTCTGTCACCAAGCTGGAGTGCAGTGGCACAATCTCACCTCACTGCAACCTCTGCCTCCCAGGTTCAAGCGATTCTCCTGCCTCAGCCTCCTGAGTAGCTGGGACTACAGACACGTGCCACCACACCCAGCTAATTTTTGTATTTTTAGTAGAGACGGGGTTTCACCATGTTGGGCAGGATGGTCTTGATCTCTTGACCTCGTGATCTGCCTGCCTCAGCCTCCCAAAGTGATGGGATTACAGGCGTGAGCCACCGCACCTGGCCAGCTACACTTTTTTACACAGCATGAAGATCAACCCAGTGGATAACTACTGAATCTTTTAGAGATACTATGAGAGTCTTATATAGGAGTGGTGATTGTGTGTTAATTATAACTGATGGTTTTATGTGCTTTAGGATCTTTTTAATACTTTTAAGATATTCTGCCAAAAATTCTGATTTTTAAACGTGCTCAAATAGAAACAGTTGGGAAACTACTTGTCTGGAAAACAATGAAAAGAATGAAATATTTTAGCAATATTCTCCTTTAAAATTCTTTAATGAACTCCAGAGGAGTCCTTAAAAGATCTGGGACAAATGTGTATTTTGCTGGAGTCTATTAGCACATTCCAACCCAAAATTCAGAATGAATCCAGAGATGATCCTCTACATTTACTTAAGCTTCTCAAAGCTTTTTAAAAGCCTAACTTAAGAAGCCATATAGTTTAGTGATTCTAATGCTAGATTGTCTGGATTCAGACCCAAGTTTAGCCACTCACTAACTCTCTGGCCAGAGCAAGATACCAACATTCTCTCTGGTTTGGTTTCCTCCTCTGAAAAAGGGGGATAATCAAGATAGCTATGATATAGAATTACTGTGAGATTTAAGTTAATATAAAGTTCTTAGAATTTAATGCCCCATACATAGTAAGAACCCCTAGATATTAGCTATTATTACCCTTACAGAAATTTCATGGCCTACAGAGATCTCCAAAAAAGGGGTTTCAATTATTTTCATGTGGCAGATATTTAGATGGGACTGGTTCATAATACCTACTTAAGCCACAGTAGACCTAAACCAATTATTCTAATATGTATTATATTTTTTATTTAATGACATGAGCAGTTTTTCTGAATTATTTCTTAAAAGAAGTTCTTTAAACATCCCTAATTGTGATTTTTACTCCTCAATCCACAGAGGAAGATAAAGTTTAAGAATTTCTTCAAAGTTTTCATCATAATAACCTCCTACATTTTAAACAAATAAGAATGTGTCTATACATAAAAACAAAAAATAAAATCATTCTGATGTACAATCTGATTGTTTTCAAATAACAATAAATGTATATTATTCCATTTTAATGACTGCATATTAATCAATTGGTATCATATATTTATGTAACCATTTAATCCCATATTTTAGATATTTTAAATAATCTTTACCATATGTTTTTTCTATTGTTAAAAAATATATAAATGTCTTATTTTTCCAGATATCAGAATATGTTCCTGTAATATAGTTATAAAATATCAGAATGGCCTTTTAAAATACATATTGCTAGGCAGGGCATGGTGGCTCATGCCTGTAATCTCAGCACTTTGAGAGACTGAGGCGGGAGGATCACTTGAGCCCAGGAGTTTGAGACCAGCCTGGGCAACATGGTGAAACCGACTCTCTACAAAAAATACAAAACAGCCAGTCATGGTGGCACGCTCCTGTAGTCCCAGCTACTCAAGAGGCTGAGGCGAGAGTATCAGTTGAGCCTTAGAGGTCAAGGCTACAGTGAGCCATGATCTTGACACTGCACTCAGCCTGGGTGACAGAGCAAGCCCCTATCAAAAGAAAGAAAAGAAGAAAACAAGGAAGGAAGGAAGGAAGGGGGGAAGGGAGGGAGGGAGGTTGCAACTTTGTCTTCCAAATCAATGGGATTTTACTAGGTTGCATTCATAACTTGTTATTACACTGCTCTCTTTCCTATATCTTAACAACATGATTTTTAAATTCTGCCAAGCTTATGGTCAAAGATTATAGAAAAGTGTTAATTCTATGTGGATATATTTGACTAAATATGAACATTTCTCGCATTTTCAATTGTTTGTTGTTTTGATATTTTGTTCATTTTTCTATTAGGGCATCTATTTATCTTAGTTCCTGGAAAGGTTGTAATCTATTAAGGATATTAATCAATTGTCAAATGTATCAACTAATGTTTCCAGACTTATTTTAATATTGTTTATAATATCTATAGTGTTATTTTAAAATGGGAGAAACTGATAACTCTTTACTTACCAAAATTAGGACTATGAAGCATCATACAGCCATTTCAAAAGTTTTTGAGAAATGTTACATGAAAAGGAAAAAATGTGAATAGTGATAATATCTGAAAAGAATAATCAGGAAATAAACTCATATATATATAAATTAATGATCACTGAAATATAACCTGATACATATATATGTGTGTGTGTATATATATATGTATATATATATATATATACACACACACATATATATGTATTATAACCTCAAAGTTGGAAAAGAGAATGTATATTTAAGGCAGTAAAGCTATATAGTAAAATATTCATTATCTCTGGGTAATGGGGTTATGGGTGTTTGTTTTGTTTTCTTCTCTTTATTCTTTTCTCTGGAGCACATATGTGTGGATTTTAAAATCAGGAAAATGTATTAGTAAAACCAAACTTTCTTCAGTGACAGCTTGAACCAAATATCCAACATAAGAAAGTTGATGTCACTTAAAGATTTCCACACTTCTCTGAAAACATAATAAAATTTTATGGCTATACAAGATCAGTAGTTCATCCTAACAAACACGCTCATCCAAAATGCCAACATGATCATTGTAGTGTTAATTAAATTTTATTGTCACAATAAGTTAAGAATGGCAAGACTGCTGGCTGAGATGTTGATTTAAAGATGGAGCTAAATGTTTTATTGCTAGATTTGCTTATAGACAGCTAATTAGTTAAATTACATTTACATGTTTTTGTTACTAAAACAATTATATTTGTAAAAGACAGTGCGTTTAAAAGAAGGATAATTTTACATGCCTCTACAATTTGATCAAGTTACGACAATAATTCATGAAAGCATTTAATGAGGAAACTCATGTTAAAAAAAAAAGTGATTACACCAACTCACTGATTCTTATTCAAGATTTTTCAAGGCTTAAAAAACCAAAGCAGATAGCATATTAATTTATTAGTGTATAAATATGTTTTCTGAAAACAACTTCTATTTCAAGATATGTCTGAAAATATTTATATTGTTCATTCTATTTATTGTATTTATAATTATTATTATTTTTGATATGGAGTCTTGCTCTGTTGCCCAGGTTGGAGTGCAGTGGCGTGATCTTGGCTGACTGCAACCTCTGCCTCCTGGGTTCTAGCGATTCTCTTACCTCAGCCTCCCAAGTAGCTGGGACTAAAGGTGCCCACCACCACGCCTGACTAATTTTTGTATTTTTAGTAGAGACAGCGTTTCACCATGTTGGCCAGACTGATCTCAAACTCCTGACCTCAAATGATCTGCCCACCTTGGCCTCAGAAAGTGCTGGGATTATAGGTGTGAGCCACTGCACCTGGCCCATATTGTTCATTCTAAACATTCTATATTAAGATCTATATTATTTACCAATCCAACCTATAGAAAGAAAGGATATGAGGCAAATATTTTCAGACATATCTTGAAATTAAAATGGTTTAATTATTATTGTTCTACAGTCCAACTGATACAAAAGTATTAAGGGGTTATTTACTTTAACACTTGTTTATGATGAAATGTGATTCTGCACCCTGGTGATCACTCAGATTTTGTCAATCTATTCACCTTCAATCTAAGGGCTGCTATTAATAAGTCATGCCTCCTCTGATTTACAACAAAGAGATAGAAAAAAATATGTAAATGCAGATTTTATTCCCTCATTTATTCATTTAATTGCTATTTATTGAACACTGATTATACTCCAGTCATTGCACTAGACATAGAAGCTGCAGCACTAAACAAGCAGAGCTAGTTCCCACTGAGAGACCTTGCAGGACAGTGGAGGAAGACCAAAATGCAAGTAAACATAGCATAGTATATAGTGTATATATATATACTATATAGATATACTATATTAATTTAATTCAATTCAATTAATTTAATTCATAGTATATAGTGCATATATACTATATACATATACTATATTTTATATATAAATATACATATATTGGGTGTGGTGTCTTATGCCTGTAATCCCAACACTTTGGGAGGCTGAGGCGGGTGGATCACCTGAGGTCAGGAGTTCGAGTCCAGCCTGGCCAACATTGTGAAACCCCGTCTCTGCTAAAAATACAAAAAAAAAAAAAAAAAATTAGCCTGCTGGCATGGTGGCATGTGCCTGTAGTCCCAGCTGCTCAGGAGGCTGAGGCAGAAGAATTACTTCAATCCAGGAGGTGGAGGTTGCAGTGAGCCGAGATCGTGCCACTGCACTCCAGCCTGGTGACAGAGTGAGATTCTGTCTCAAAAACAAAAACAAAAACAAACAAACAAAAAACAACCATAGTATAGTATATGAACATCATGACAAAAGTTCAGAGTGCTTTGAGAGTCTACGGGGGCGAGGAAAAACTTTAATGAAATCAAATGATATGTCAGGCAGGCTGAAAGGACTGTGAACCAGGAAGGGGAAGTGCCATGAGAAAACCTGGAAAAAGCAAAGCTGGAAGTTATAGTGAAGGAAAAGTGGCAAGATGTGTGCTTAGAAAGATGACAAAACCCTCAGTTGGTGCCAGAGTTTGGACTTTATACCAAGGACAATAGGAAACCTTTGAAAGGTTGTAAGTAGAGAAGAGACATGATTGCTTTTGCATTTCAAAACACTCTTGCTGGAGTGGGGAAGAGGATTTGGAAGGGAACCAGCCAAGAGGCTACTGCAGTTATGCTGTGGCCTAATGGGGAGATGGTGAAGCACCTAGGACCTAGCAGACCTGGGGAGACATTTAGTAAGAATCAATAGGACTTAGTGAATAACTGACCATGACAGTGAAAGACAGGAGGTGTCAAGATTGACAGACTGCCAGGCTTGGAGCCCCATATCTTTATTTTTATAGAATACAAATAACTTCAAATCAGTGATCACTAAAATATAACCTGATACCTAAAAGAGTTCTCTTGATAAAATCTTATATAGTTCCCTTTTAGTCAGCAAAGACAAATAGTTTAGATAGATCATCAAAATTTTACATTGGATAGATTTTTCTTATTATGTATTTTAGTATACATTAACAAAACTAAGGGATTTGGTCTCTGAAGCTATAGAGGAGAGCAATATTGAGCAAAGAGAAATGAAATTTTATAAATCCACTTTTTCTGATTATCTGTGTAAGAACGAGATATTTTCAACTGACCATTATTTGAACAATAATTTACCCACTCTGTCTCTGAACTTTAATAAAAAGACATAACTCTTGAAAGATAAACTGGCTACTTGGGTCTGGGGCAACAACTTTTTGTTAAAACTCTTAGCAAACTCTTCTCAAAATTAATTAATATTTGGATGTATATAGTACAACCTAAAAGAGCACCTCTCATATTAGTAGCTCAATAAATGCTAGCTGAATCTGAAGTAAATTGCTAGAGAATGCTATGTTTTGGTTCATAACGATACACCACTTAATGCCAATTTTAAGTTAGCTATAAAAGAGTGTTCATACGGTAAGCATTAGCCTTAAAAATTAATCATGGACTTTATTATTTACCCAATGTCTGTGTATTTATTTCTGCTTTCACTAGGCAGAACACAAGGATCCAGATTAGACATGGATCCCAGTCACAGTTCTACCATTAGACCATTATTAGCTCTGCAGTCTTGAACAAGACTTAACTAGCAATGTAGTCAGAATTTCTTCATTTGTAAAATACCATGACTTCCTTACAGAGTTATTGTGAAGATCAAGTAAGATAATATATATGAAAAGATAAAACCCAATATAAATAGATTAGCTTACTTCATGACTGGCCTCTAAAGTGTTTTGATTAGATATGCCTTCTCTACAAAAGCTGGTTTGAAAGCTCATATTGATTTGAAATACAAGTGCTTTGCAAAAGTTTTTATATTTGTTAATATATTTACACTATTAAAATATATCTGCACAATATGTGGTATAACAGTTTTTGCAAGTGTACCAAGAAATGACTGAACATACACCAAAATAAATAAATGAAATAAGCTTAGCTTATGAAGTATTTATAATAATAAATGTTCTCATTTCAGAGAAGAAATGAACCATTATGTTTATTAAACATGATGATAAAATTATAATCTTATTTTTGTACAAGGATTGTGTTATTATATAATTTTTTTTATTCTCCTTGGCAATCCATTACTGTGGTTTAGAGTATAGAGTAAGGCTCTTAGTAAAACTGAAAGGCCACAAACATAATTATTGAAACCTGGGATGCCATTACATACCTATCAGAATGGGTAAAATAAAACAACAGTAACACCAAATACTGACAGGGATGTAGAGTGACTGGAACAAACATATATTACTACTGGAAAATATTTTGAGGTTTCTCATATATTTTATATACAATCCATTAATTGTATTCTTGGCCATTTATTCCTGAGTTATGAAAACTTACATTTACACAAAACCCTTTGTACTAAAGTTCACAGCAACTTTATTTGTAATAGTCAGAAACTGAAATCAGCCCCGATATTCTTTAACAGGTGAATGGTTTAATAAACAGTGGTGCATACACACTTCAGAAAACTCAGCATAAAAAAGGAATGTGTTGTTACACATATAACCTGGGATGAAACTCCAGAGGCTTTATGCTGAGTGGAAAAAAGTCAATCTCAAAGATTCCATACTTTATTATCTATTTATATAAAATTTTTTATATGATAAAATTTCAGACATGGAGGACAGATTAGTGATTGCCACAGGTTAGGGATTGGGCGGGCTTTGGAGGAAGGTGGATGTGGTTATTAAAGGTGAATAAATCGATCCTTTCAGTATCCTGACGGTGGTGGTGAACACAAGAACCTACCCAGGTGATAAAACCATGTAGAACTTACACACACAGGAGTTCAAAGAAAACTGGAGAAACCTGAATAAGACCAGTAGATGGTGTCAATGTCAACTTTTTGATTATAATATTACACTATAGTTTTGTAAAATGTGACTACTGGGTTAACTGAGCAAAAGGTACAAGGGCTTCTGTGTATTATTTATTGCAACTGCATGTGAATCTGCAATTATCTCTTAAAATGTTCAATTAAAAGTCAATAATTTGCATAAGTAGTATTAAGAAAACAACTGCGTGTATATAAATACAGGGGTTTGTAAATTAATATACTCTAAAAACTTATTTTTGTTTTATTTTATATTAAAAGAAATATAAACATTTTTATATAGTTTTATCAATAAATATCATACCAAAAATAATTAATGAAACACAGCTCATTAGTTTTTCTTCATGATATATTTTGTTTCATTCAACTTTTACGTGATACCAGCATATGTACTTTGTTATAATTGGTTCCCGTATGCAAATAAATTTCAGGGTTGGAAGACCTGTTGTTTATTCAGTTCACAAATAAGACTAATTATATCTACTAATTAGTCATTTATTGACTTTGTAAAACAATTATTTTATATACAGTTAGAATTAAATTATCTCAAGAAAGTCAAATTTCAAAACAGAACATTGGTGAACTTGGTTTTTATTACTGTAGTTAGTAAAATAGATCAAATAGGTTTTGTGAAGCCCTTAGAAATTTCAAAAAAGAATTGTTAAATGTACTTCTTTTCTCCTAGGTTTCATTTCTCTGGCTGCAAAAAGTAAATATTTTAATGAAAGGGTCCTGCTTGGATCCTCAGAAATTTTGGGAGATTTCTCAATTTAAAAGCAAATGCAGCTACTATGAAAAGCAGTATAAAGGTTCTTCAAACAATTAAAAATAGAACTACATACCAGCAGTCTCTCTGCTCCATATTAATCCAAAAGAATTATAATCAGAATCTCAGAGAGGTATTTGTACTCCCATATTCATTGTAGCACTATTTACAATATCCACGATATGAAAACAACCTAAATATACATTGGCAAGTAAAATGTGGCATATATATAAACTGGAATATTATTCAACCTTAAAAAAGAAGGAAATCCTGTAATATGAGACAACAAGAATGAACATTGAGGACATTATACCAAGTTAAATAAGCCAGTCACAGAAAAACAAATACTGCATGGGACAATTTATATGAGATACTAAAGTAAGGAAATTCACAGAAGCACAGAGTAGAATGGTGACTGCCAGGGACTAGGGTCTTGGGGAAATGGGAAATTGCTAATCAACAGGTACAAAGTTTCATTCATGCAAGATGAATAAATTCTAAAGTTAATAATAATGTATTATGCACTTAAAAATCTGTTGAGGATACATCTCATGTTGTGTCCTTACTACAATAAAATAAAATAAACCAAATTTAAACTTGAGTTCTCTCTCACATCTTCTTTAGGCAGGCCTGCTAACCGTAACATCTCTGATACTTGCTCCTGACATCTTCCTGAAGTTTAAGAAGGCAGGTAAAGGCATTGTAGACTGAATGTTTGAGATGGCTTCAAACTACTTAATAAGAGCCATCATTTTTAAGTAACCCCCTAAATAATATATTTTAGAGTCTGATTAGTTGAGATGCAAAGTTTATTCACACAAGCCATGAGGGAAGAGAGAAAAGCAGAATCCTAAAGTGGAAGTGAAAACTAGCATACACCCTCAGTTCCAGCAGAAGCTCAAAGATAGTAAATCACGCCACAAATCAATGGCCAAGTGAAGACTAGAATTATTCTCAAGTCATCCCTTTTCCTCCTCTTTCTTCAATACTCAATAAACTACTTATTTTTCAAAACTTAGATCAAATTCTGTTAATCCCACCTGGACCCCAGGCAGAAATAATCACTCTTCCCGTTGTTCCCATAGTGTCCCTCATTATTGATTCACTCATTTATCCATTTGTTCTTTCATTCAACAAATATTTTTGAGCAATGACTATGTGCCCAACACCTAGTGCCATGAAAAAAACCTCTGTCCTTATGAAACTGGTAGTAGTGAAGGGGAAAACAGATAACAAGTTTTTAAAAAGTAAAATACAGAACATGTCAGTTATTGCATGTTAGAGGATGACAAGTAAAAGAAAATCAGCAGGGAAAACAGCTGGAAAGTGTGCATTTGTTGGGGGGGGGATTTTTTTAACTTTTATTTTAGGTTCGGGGTACATGTGAAGGTTTGTTGCATAAGTCAACTCGTATCACAGGGGTTTGTTATACAGATTATTTCATCAACCAGGTATTAAGCCCAGTACCTAATAGTTAACTTTTCTACTCCTCTCCCTTCTCCCACTCTCCATTCTCAAGTAGACCCCAGTATCTCTTGTTCCTCTTCTTTGTGCTCATGAGTTCTCATTTAGCTCCCACTTATAAGTGAAAACATGTTGTATTTGGCTTTCTGTTTCTGCATTAGTTTGCTAAGGATAATAGCCTCCAGCTTCATCCATGTCCCCACAAAAAGCATGATCTCATTCTTTTTTATGGCTGCATGGTATTCCGTGGTATATATGTACCACATTTTCTTTATCCAATCTGTCATTGATAGGCATTTAGGTTGATTCCACGTCTTTGTAAAGTATGCATCTGACAAAGCTTAAATATCCAGCATCTATAAGGAACTTAAATTTACAAGGGAAAAACAAATCCATTAAAAACTGGGCAAAGGACATGAACAGACACTTTTCAAAAGAAGACATACATGCGGCTAACAAGCATATGAAAAAAAAGTTTGATATCACTTATTATTAGAGAAACACAAATCAAAACCACAGTGAGATACCATCTCACACCAGTCAGAATGGCTGTTATTAAAAAGTCAAAAAATAACAGAGGCCGGTGAGGTTGCAGAGAAAAGGGAACACTTATATACTGTTAGCAGGTGTGTAAACTAGTTCAACTATGTGAAAAGCAGTACAGTGATTCCTCAGAGAACTAAAAGCAGAACTAACATTGGACTTAGCAATCCCAGTACTGGGTATATACTCAGAGGAATTTATATCATTCTACCATAAAGACACATGCACACGAATGTTCATGGCAGCTTTGTGCATTTGGAGATGAATACAATTCTAAATAGGACAACCTGGAAAGGCCTCAGTAGAAAGAATAACACTTAATAAAAGATCTGAAAGAGGTGAGGATATATTTTCACAATTAATCATGCACATCTGTTTCCCTTAGATCTTTAAAGTTATGAACATACTTCAATTATTTTTGTACGCTAGCTCCTAGTGAGCAGCCACACTTAATAAGTACACATATGTTGGATGAAAAATCTCAGGTTTCCTAACTTAAATTTCAGTTGTCTTTCAACTACACAAGGCTTTCTACTTCAGAAAATTGATGAATTTGAATACAACACTGATGTAAATCAACACACCTAGAACTTCTACACTCTCGCTGCTCAGCAATTTAATTTAATAGGGGTATGATTTTCTAAATGTTGTAGCCCAACACATCCAGGAAACATGAAGAAAACTGAATCCTAAGAATATTGACCGACAAGCCCAAAACCATACACAGTGTGAACTAATAAACCTTCTAAACCTACATTTCACAACATGAAAAATAATGAAGTGCTAAGTAAAACATTTGATCAATTTTTGTCTCTATTTCTGATTTTGTTCCCATAGTATGGCCAATTTTATATTTAGCACTACTACCATCACCAATAGGAGTCTGAGAAGTTTCATGCATGTTGTATCTGTGTACCTGTGACTATAGGCTAAGTTTAAGACTTGTGTCTCCAAATACCTGCCGGCAGTGATACTTTATGTCCTAGTAAATCAATATACAAAGAAGAACTCCTTGAGAGTCTAAAGGAAACTACAAAAATCGGTTCACTTTGGATAGATAATATGACCACAGATCTAGAACTAGTATGACCACTCAGTCTGGGATGATGAAATGGCCAATTTCTTGGTATAAAATGAGAACAGCACATATGGCTGAAAGCCATATTAGAGGCAAAATTACTACTACTTATGTGCTGTTACAAATTGCAGATAAAAGATGATTACACATATTATAGTTATCTAGTTTTCATTATAAGGACTAAATGATTGAAGATTACAGAAAAGCCAGATTGAATGAAGAGTATAGGACGGGTACGTTAATGAAACATTCGCCTTTGTTGCTCACTGTTAAAAACCTCTCAGAGACTCATCGTTGACTGGGAACTGACTCTGGTTGTCATTTGGGATAATGTATTTGTGAGTGAATTGATTAATGGTTCAACAATACCAGTACTTGCATTATGAGTCCTTCAGTGATTCTCCATTACCATCAAGAAAAAGCCCAAACCCCTTAGTATAAGATACAAATGTCTTCATGAGGTGACTCTCCTCTTCCTCTCCACACATTCCACACCCTTCCATTCTTAGGTCTCTGAACATGCCGTGCTTTCAACACCTACTTCAGTCTCTTTGCACATACTCTTCTCTCTGCACAAATCCTCTCTCCCTCACCTCCCAACAGGGTGAATTCCCTTAAAATAGCTTAAGTGTTATCTTCATTTGGAAGCCTTTCCCAAACCCCACTGCCCATACTCCCTATGTTAGGTATCTCTTCTCCTTCTAAATACGACTGTTAAGCTTATCACACAGTATTAAAAGATTATATATATGATATATATTATATATAAATATACATTATCTATATGATATAACATATATAAATACATATATGTATGCATGTCGCCTTCACTGGATCAAAACTTCTGAGCAAGTTTTATTCATGTTTTAATAAGCAATACTGTAGAATTGAATACCTAAAAGTAAAACTAAAATAGTGGTAACTAATATTTATTGAGTGCTTAATAACTGTCAGACACCCTTCTGAGGTTTTAATTCATTTATTGTCATAACAATCTAATCAATACATAACTAACATTATTCCTATTTTACAGATAAAGAAACTGAGGCAGGGTAAGTTTAGTAACCTAAGGTTACAAAGCTAGTAAATGACAAAGCCAGGGTTTGATCCCAAGCACTCTGAGTTCAAAATGCATGTTCTTCACCACTGTACTACAGCTACTTCATATGTATATATATGTATTTAAGTGTTTTAAGTAAATAGGCATATATATAAAATTCAAGAGTATGTGTAATATATCTATGTATATATGCATTTACTTGGGTATATACATGAAAAACATTGGCTTTTAAGAATGAACTCTAAACAGCAGTACAAAGTTACTTCCATGAATTAGAAGTTTTGACAAAAGACCATCTGATGTCCTAGAAATTGTCTTCTTTTCCACTGACATATTATAATACTCTAGTTAATAATTTATAAAATATAATATCAATGCACATAGATTTGAAATGCATTAAGTAGATATGCTTTGTATTGAGAATATGCACTTATTATGTACTATTAGGTTGCTTAGTAAAAATTTGAAAATTTAGGCATAAGGTAATCATTACAAGGTTAGTTCTGCAAAGTACTTTCACACGTATAGAAAATTACTGAATAAGTGTTTTATTTAGGAGAATAAAAATCTATATTTATAAACATATTAAAATATTTGTTTCTCAGTAACATTTTATTTTTATTTTTAATTATTATTTTTTTTTAAGTTCTGAGGTACATGTGCAGGATGTGCAGGTTTGTTACATAGGTAAATGTGTGCCATGGTGGTTTGCGGCACCTATCAAACCATCACCTAGGTATGCAGCCCAGCATGCATTAGCTCTTTTCTCTAATGCTCTCCCCTATCCCCGCCCTCCCTCAACAGGTCCCAGTGTGTGTTGTTCCCCTCCCTGTGTCCATGCGTTCTCATTGTTCAGCTCCCACTTACAAGTGAGAACATGCCATGTTTGGTTTTCTGTTCCTACGTTAGTTTCCTAAGGATAATGGCTATTATTTTATATTCCAAAATTTTAAATTCAACATTTTTAATACAATGAGTTCCCAAACATTGCCATATACTGGAATCACCTGAGGATCTTTTAAAAATACTGATTCCTGGGGCCAGGCATGGTGGCACATACCTGTAGTTGCAGCTACTTGGGAGGCTGAGGCAGGAGGATACCTTGAGCCCCGGAGTTCAAAGCTGTAGTGAACTATGATCGCACCTGTGAATAGCCACTGCACTCTAGCCTGGACAATGCAGTGAGACTTCATCTCTTAAAAAAAAAAAAAATACTGATGGTGACACCACCACCGCCCTCTTAACCAGACATTCTGATTTAATTAATGATGGACTGAGTCATGAATATTAGGATTTTTTTCAAAGCTTCCCAGATGATTCCAATATGCAGCACAGACTGGGAACCAGAATTTTACTAAACTTTCCCTAAATTCACTCTAAATTTTACTGGAATTTCTTCTATTATGACATTTAAAAGCAATCATGACAAAAACATTATTTCAAGTGATCAGCAGCAGCAATGCCAGAAATCCACATGTAGTTTCTCATATCAACTATATCACCTGGCTACTACATTCTTCAAATAGAATTCCTTTCCTCTTGGCTAATTCTCTTTACAGATAATACAAATCATTTCTTTACTAAACCATTTATTCAAGAACATAGACAAATTCGCAACCTAATCACCAAACTTAATTAGGCAGAATTTTACTTCATTTTAATTAAGTATCCATTTTCATGTGCTTAAAACAGAAATGAATATAGCCTGGACAGAGAACAGGTTATTTATAAAAAGGGAGATTTAAATAAGGGTAAAAATACATGGAAAGACACACCTTGCACAACCTTCTCTACCTACTTGTCCATTTTAATCCCTGTTTATGATCTTAGGTATCTGCTCAATTTAAAAGCAGTAAATAAATAATACTAATGTTTATGCTGATGTGGAGATATGGAGATGTGGAGATTTTATATGAGAAGTCTTTAATGTTTTAAAGTCCTTGAGATTTGTGGGGTTTTTTTTATTGCAGTGTAATCTACCCAGTCTTTAAATTCTGTATGTAAGTATAATTGTATATGTAAATATATGTCTATTTCAGAAAAAATATATCACATGTGTAAGTGAATTTTTTAGATTAAGAATTGGCATGTCCTACTCTATTCAAAGTGCATGTTCTTTACAATGTTTGTAAAACTATATGCAAGGTAAAACAGTGATGTCTGGTCTATCTATAATGCATGATGATCAAAGAGTTTTGTTTATCACATACTCATGCTGAGAATTCATTAAGCACTTTCACTATTAAATTTGCAGAATGAGTTGTTGTCTCCACTTTACTGACACCATGAGTCACATTCATCAGTCTCCAACAGGATGATAAAAGACTGAATGATTCAATGAAAATGTTGATCATTATGGTTCAGTTGTAACAAATGTATGACTAAATCTGGACTTTCATAATACATCACATCGAACAGAAACTTTAGGGTGGAATGGTTCTTCAGGCTAAATAGTGAAGCACTTTGAAATCTAAATTCATGTATTCTAGTTATTAACAGAAACTCTGAAATAAATCCAAGCTTCATCTTCAGAAAACAATAAATCTAAAAAATAAACTCAAAGATTGTTAGATATTAAAGAAACTGCCTGGATTAAAAAAAAATAGAAATAACAGTGTTTCTCTTTAATCATCTGTATTTTGAAGTATTTTAAAGATAGAAGTGACACATTTTATACAGCTATACAATGTAATCACCAAAAGACTACATTGGGATGACTTTTTATTAAGAAATGTATGATACCTGTTACTGTCATTAATGGTGATAACTCTGTATTTATTGCTATGTTTATTTGTGTTAGTGTGAGTTAGAATTAGGGAGTAAAGAACAATAGTAAACATATTCTAGTGCACAAAATAATATAAGTGAAATTTCATTATATACAAATCATCACAAATAAGTTGTTTTATTTTTGTAAAGAAACTATCATTCTGAAGACAAATTTAAGCTAAAATATATGGAACATATGTATGTATAAATATGGATTTCTTTTCAGGAAATCATACTTTTTAGTGTCACATTTAAGTTTTCTGTGTAGTTTGGAAAATCCTGAAAGGCATTAAATATTTGTTTTTAAATTATGCATAAGGCTTATCTACAGCATGAAATGCATGTGTGTTCTCACTGAATACCTCACTGCTACCTCTGCCTCCCAGGATCACGCAATTCTCCTGCCTCAGCCTCCTGAGTAGCTGGGATTACAGGCACACACCAGCATGCTCAGCTAATTTTTTTTTTTTTTTTTTTGTATTTTTAGCAGAGACGGGGTTTCATTATGTTGGCCAGACGGGTCTCGAACTCCTGACCTCGTGATCCACCCGACTCGGCCTCCCAAAGTGCTGGGATTACAGGCATGAGCCACCGCGCCCAGCCTATGTAGAGTATTTTTACAGTGCTTTACTATAGGCAAAGTCCTTATACTTCAACTCTCTTATTTACTTGTAAGTGATTTCAAATCAGTGAAAAAGCTAAATAGCCACATATATACCTGGCTATATCATTAAAATAACATAGAATATTATAACATAGAATATTAAAATTTCTCCTGTTATATTTCATTTATTTAATTGGATAAGCCATTTTTAACCAAGTTCAATTTAATTATGGTGATGATAATTAATAGTGATTGGAAGAATACAACTGTAAAACAGTTCTATGGTTTGTATACCTTATTTGTCTTATATGTGTTAATAGAAAACATCTCAGTAATTTCAAAACTAGTAATACAATATAGGAACAGTATGTTATAGCAGAAAGGACCCTGGGCTTGAAATCATTATTCAGTTCATCTTTGTATTCCTACTTCTCTTATAATTTAGAGTATTTAATAGGTATTATCAAAATTATTTTAAAAAGCATTTATTTTTATATGACATGTACACACACATGTGCATTATAAAAAGCCACACAATACTTCAATTATCTTCTGCTGATGATATATTATCTATAGTGATTGTTACAGAAAAATAAATCTTCAAAATGATAAAACAAGAGTACAGCCTACTCAAGTCATAGCTATAGAAATCAGGTATATTTACTTAATCTTCAGATTCTCAGTTTTATTCATCTGTAAAATACTGATAAAATGCTGGTTTACAACTTTCCAGAGTTATTGGGATCTCATGAGTTGACAGTAAAAACGCCCCATTAAGTGGTACATATATATAGATAAAGTGGTTATACTGAACTCTTAAACATGCACACATGCACACAAAAATATTCAAAAACAACTTTGCATATCTCATGGGAATTCATCTCTGAAAATACCTGACTGCTATTAAATATCCTTTAAATTTCAATAGTTACATTCCTTACCACTAAATAGCACCACTTAGAGTACTTTATATAGAGGAATGTTTTGTAAAACTTCTCAATTGGCAGATTCATTGCTCTATTAGTGAAAGGCTATAAAATTTATGTTTTCATTCTATATTATTTTAACTAAGGACTTTTAAAAATCAAAATGATTTAATATTTGCAATTTAGCAAATTGCAAATGCCTTTAGTCGGAAGAGGCGTCTTGCGTACCAGAAGTCCATCTACAATTTGAAAGGTGATCTTTCTCCAAGAATTCCGAAATGCTGTAATAACTTTATATGGCTCTAAACTGTTTCATTCTAAAATCTCAGGGCTTTTCTAATGTGACAGGTTTAACGAAATTCCAAGGCTCCAATCTTAGTATTTTAAACTAAATTGATAAATTGGACCCTTAACTTTAAAATTTCTAATCCTAATAAAAATATGACGTTTAGCAATTCCTTCCTAGTCCTGCAATATGCAGAAATTATAAATGAGTACAGACATTCTTTATTTCCTAGCTTTCTTTCTGTTTCATATGAATCTGAACTAGAAAGCATATTGAATCTATTTAAACTGGAACCCACAGAAAGAAGCTGGCTAAAGACATGGAGGCTAACTCATAGTCTGTCACCAGACTGGTTTGTCTAATGATGTAGTTGTTGTCACAATAAATGGTTACATGCACAGATTTCTGTCTGGTTAGACATTTGGCTTGAAATAAACATTCAGAGAATTGAATCCAAACATCGACTTTAAGGCCAAAAGTTGCCTTAAACTCTGCCAACCTGATGCTAATTCAACTAGGAGTAACATGCTTTTTTGTTTGTAACAAATGAGTCCTTGAATCTATTAAACTGAAACTGATGATGATTTCAGAAACATGTTTGATGAGTTCATAATCTCATTGCAGTAAGTCTGGAACCTAATTTTCTTGTCAAACGTCACTTACGTACTTTGGTATCCTAGAAGTGAAAGGAATGATCCAAGAACTGGGAAAGGAAATACTTTAGGTCTGTAATTTGATTCATAAAAAAGGCCTGTTTAACCACTTACTTTGTGAATGCCTGTTTTACAAGTTTAGAGATTATTCCTTGTCTGAAATTAGCTCTACTCCACCATCCTAAAGCCTTAAGAAAAGCAGATACTATTAGATTAGATACTTAGAAAAGAAAATACTATTAATGAAAAATAGTAGCATAATTTAAAATAATTTAAATAGGGCTCTGTTTGTGTGTGTCACTTATTTTGGCATGCTGTATACCTGTATTTGCAGATCTTTTATTCAATACAGTTAAAGGAAATAGCATTTAGAAATCATTGGAAAATATTAGTAAATAAAGAACGTGACACACACAGTTATTTGGATGGAAGAAAAATATGCTAAACAAGAGACTTCTCCAAATTACTTGAAGACTAAAAGGCTATATATGTATAACCAAGAATAAATGTATTTATTTAGAAGACATTGATATACTATAATATTTTATGACAAAATAAAGACAAAATACTGAGTTAAATATGAAAATGAGTGTCTAGTTAAATATCACCACAATATTTTCTTAACTGGGTTTCTAATGCTATTTATCATTCTCCTCTTTAAAATAATTTACAAAGTGCTAGTTTTCTGTGTTGATATCCAAATGTGGAATGGCTGTTCATTTGGAACATACAACGAATAGAAAGTTTTATTTTTCCATTCAAATTATGATATCATTCATGGGTCCGGGGCAAGCTACAAAATTTGTGGAACTTAGTGCAAAATAAAAACATGAAGTCCCTTATTTCTTGAACTAAAAATTTCAAGACAGCAGCAACAAAGCACGAATCTCTTCTTAACACAGGGGCCTGTGTAATTACATACCCACAAAGCTAGCCATGAATGGGATCATCAACAAAACTTTCTATTGACTCGCATTTGTATTGCTAGTGGGATTGAAAAGACATGAGAGGTAGTTACTAAAGCATCTTTCTGTACAAACTAAATCAACGGAAAGTTACCCTCCAAATGAGTCCACCCATACCTATTTATCTGCCATATCCAAATGAACAAGCTGTTGAAAACATGGCAGCAAGGGCAAGAAGTAGAGGAATTAAGATACACATCAAGCCCTGCAGCTTCCTGCCTTTGATAGAAATGTACAATAGTGTACTGTTTGCAACATCCTTTCATTCCTCTGCTAGAGAGTTCTGGCTCACACCCACCGAAGCCTTGTGAAAAGATGCAACCCGTACTTAGGAAAGGGGTCAGACATGTTTGTTCATTTTCAATATCTTTTCTTTTTATATTAAAAAAAAGAGTAAAGATCTATAAATCTGAATTAAAACTCTTGAGTTTCAAACTGCCTCGTTCTTAAATCTTCAACCTCACATAATATATTCATATAAAATATGAGTAAAGCCTTTAAGACCATGACAAGATTAATTTAACTCATATATATTAATTTCATGAAACACCAAGTTCAACCCTTACATCATTATTAGCATTGCAGTATATTACTGACATATATATGTAGTCTGGGGTCACTTCAGAAATTGGCAAAGGAAATTACTCCCTTCATGCAGTCTACAGGCACACCTCAGTAACAATGGCACCTTTATCTTTCACTTATTGGCAAGTTTTATTCAGTGTTTCAAAGCTTGACTAATCCACATGATAACATCAGCATATTTAAATCCCTAATCTTATCAAATCCAACTTTATTTGGTAAATAAGGATGATTTCCACTTCCTTTCATCCAAACTCTCATGATAAGGGCTTTGATAAGATAGTATCATAAATTACTTTCCTACAGGGAATATGTTTCTAAGAAAAAGTATACTACCTAAAGGAGAGGGAAAATGGATTTATACTTTAAAAGAAATTTGAAAAATTAGCATTCAAGATAGAAAGATCAAGAGATGGGTTTTATCTTCCTAAGTTTTGAACTACATACTATCAGTCCAATTTGAAAGCTCATTTTAGTTTTACCTTGTACATCATCAGTTAAAGCAAATGGTAGATAAATATTTATTTTGTAATTTATTTTACACTTCTTAGCCATAAGTATTTGTGGCAGATGAAGCAATATCTATCAGTTTCCTAAAAGAAAAAAAAAATCAAGATTGTCCACTTCTTCACTTACACTGTCTTAAATTAACAAGAACTAAATAGTGATCAGAAAGAGAAAAAGTAACCACACATTGAGTATTCCTCATCCAAAGATCTAAAATCTGAAATGCTACAACATCCAATTTTTTTTGAGCGCTGACATTACACTAATAACAAATGCCCATTAAAGCATTTCAGTCTTTGGACTTTCAGATTAGGGATGGTGAACCAGTAAAATTGTCTACTGAATCATTTTTACCAAAAAATCCCAAGTCTAAAACACATCTTGTCCCAAGCATTTTGGATAAGGGATATTCAGCCTGTAATGTCAGTCTGAAGCATAACAACTAACTTATGCAGCCAAGGCTAAGCTATATTAGAATTATAATAGTTCTCAATGAAAACTATGAGCTCCTCAGTATCTTTGAAACCTGATAAACTACTTTATCACTTAGTACCTATGTACTATAACAGATCCTTCATAAGAAATAATTTGCTTTAATGACACAGAAATAAGCTACACTTTAAATCAGTACTCCTTTTCAGCTAACTGTTAATATTTGTATTCTCCCAATATTAATATACTGAAGCTCTAACTCCGATGGGATAGTATTAAGAGATGGGGCCTTTTAGAAATAATTACGTTTAGATGCAGTCATAAGGGTGAAGCTCTCATGATGAAATTAATGCCTTTATAAAAAGAGAAACAGACACCAGAGCTTCCCTGTAAGGATACAACAAAAAGGCAGCCCTCAGCAAGTCAGGAAGAAGGCCCTTATGAATAACTGAATCTACTAACATCTTGGTCTTGGACTTTCCAGTTTTCTGAACTGTGAGAAATAACTGTATCGTTAGCCATTCAGTCTATGGTATTTTGATATCGCAGCCTGAGCAGACCAAGACAGTACTCCAAAAAAAATTTAGAAAGTATGCTGAGAAATTCCCACCATATTAATACTAAGTAAAAATATCAATGGTATATGAAGAAATACTTATTAATATTGTAAAATCCAGTTCTTGGTAATTTCCAGTCTAATTCACTTAGTTAATAACATTTTCTAGTGTTTTTCACATTCAGCAATTACAATATAATGCCTAAATATATCCTTTGGAGTAGTTTAAGGAGTATTGCTTAGAGTAATCCAAAATTGTGTATTCTCCACCTGCTAAGTGTCTAAATTTTCACACTAGTTTTATTGTAATTTTCCATCAATAGAGTCTGCCTTGCTAAAATAAAATAAAATAAACATATATATGTATATTTGAAGCCCATTAAATAAAATGCTTTAGTTCCCTTCAATCATAAGAACCATTATAAAAACAAAAAAATATATATTAAGGAGAGAAATTAAATACACTTTTTGAAAATGCTAAATTACTAACTTGAGAAATGCTTCTTAACAAAAGTAATTGTGCCTCCCTAGATTGTCAATTAAATAACTATAATTAGAAAAATTTTCCTCTTTAAGAGGCATAAATGATTTACCACAAAATCTTCATAACAAGAAATTTTAAACACTAGATTTTAATGTAAGGCAAGATGTATCTGGAAAATAGGTGTTTCTGAAGTGTTTTAACCTTTCATTAGATCCCATTGACATGGTCCTACAGAGTTCATTTTACTATAATTAAGTTTATTAAATACTGAATTTCAATGCAAATATGAAAGCTTCAAAGAAGCAGAGCATTTAGGCTTTCCTTAAAATGTATTTTCATACTTGCGAAAAGAGCCATATCCTATACTCTGCCTATACTTTATTCATATTCGCACAGTATTTGCTAACTTCTTACTATGTATACAGTACTCTTCCTTCATTTTTTTTTTTAACATTTCAGTTAAGGGCACATTCAAAATTCACTCTGTTTCTACCCCCAAATTGCTATAGAAAAACTGTTGAACTGAACGTTCAAAATTAGTGTTTTTCAGACCAGACAGATAATGTGGTTTTCAAGTCAATATACGAATGACACTAAATGTTGTAACATGCAATCACTAGATTTGGAAGGGGGAGGCAAAGAGTTGCCTGCATTTGAAAGTATTGAAGACAAACATATTAAATAGGAAAATTTGCAGGCATCCATTAAATTGTGTATGTATGTGGGTTCCAATAGACTGACATTTTCAGAATCATACTAAACGTGGAAATAAGCCAAAACAAAAGAGACGGATTTGACTTTGAATGATTCTTCATCCTAAATTAGACATACTACCTGTGTTAAGATACTATGTATGTGTGTGTTTGTATACATATACATATAAATGTATATGCATATATTTGCCTTTAATGCATATAATATACCGCTTTCAAGAGTTCAATGTCATTAATGTAGTAATTTAATTGATTCAGTTATTATTTTTACAATATTTCATTTAATAATCATTTTGAGGACTTACTGTTGTGAGGAATGAAATGTATTTCATTGGCTTTTATACATTTTATGTTTAAGACATCTGAATATATTAGGCAATCAATCCATACCTAGAATTGAATTAATGTCCTTTTCAATAGTTAATAGTATCCAAAATATGTTTTATGTCTGAGATTCTTTAAACTTTCTTGCATTGAAACACTGTTATCAGCTCTGGTAGATGATATTTTCTACTTTAAAATATAATCTCTACTTGTTTACACTATTTTCCTCAATGTATTTCTTAAATATCTTGTGCTATACTAAAATGAATTCATTCTAAGTGCAAAGTTATAAAAACTATGTTACTGCATACATTATGAAAACTGAAACATCTGCTAATCTTTCATAAAAGGTGCTGAGAATATGACACATTCATGCCTTTCTTTAATACATAAATAGATCATTGTGATATGTATTTTCATTTTATAGCATTCATTCCTAAATCCAAATTTCAGCAATGTTATATACAATATTCACCAAAACTACAGCCAATTATGTCTTCTTATACATTAATATATCTCTGAAAACTGTTCCAAGAAGTAAATTCAAGACTGCACGATTTATTTTCCACTTAGGAGACTAATGTTAGGCATATAAGAAATGACATGCTATAGCCAGCCCACAGTTATGCTCAGGAATGGCCCCGCCATACAAATAAAATTGAAATCTTAGGTCACATACATTTAAAAATGTTTTTCTGTAGGTCAGATTCATTTATTTGAATTATTTTGAAACCATAATGTCTGCCTTATTTGGTCAGTTATTATACTTACTTCTTCAAAGTCATGCATGTATTTTAATTATGAAAGAATGGGATCTGCCCAACTTTTCCAAATCAAAAAATCAAAAGTTTGAATCATAAGCACACAGGCTTTTGTCTTTTCAGAAAGGGTTTTTGCTTGTTCATTGTAACCATGTCCTCTTATAGAAGTTTCTTTTTGCATCTGACTCAAAGGAACACTCTCACTATTCTGAGGTCCTGCTCTAGCTTTCCTAATAAACCATCCTCAGGTGTTATAAAGAATTTTGCAAGGTAACATTCAGACATCCTTCATGACATGCATCAAACTTATCATTTCTTGCTCAATGGCTGTCTTTCCAGACAAATGAAGAGCATTATGAGGACAGAGGATGTTTTATTCTTAGCACACTTCACAGTGCTTGGGTCAATAAATGTTTACTGAAAGAATGGCTAGATGAAAGCAATAATTGTATTGATAATGTTTTTGTTTTTAGGAATCTTTTGGTTTCTGCAAACTTGGAGATTTTACTCTGGACTGACACTTCTTTTCTAGAAGTTATAAATACGCCATATAATTGGACACATTTGTCTCCAGTTTGTGGTGATGTTTTTTATTTCCTATAGTCAGAAAAGAAAGTTTTTTAAAGCCTAAACATAATTCATCAACCACATATCTTAAAAGATGAGATATTTCAAAGAATTTCCGTGGAAATTATGGGGCAATATATTTTTAAGAAGGTCCTTACAAAGATAATATTGCCTTCCCTATGCCTGGTTATATTTGTTTAATTGGACATTCTACACTTTTCTAGAGATTTTGCTTACTTACAATCAGATGAGTTGAAACTTATTGGTTTGTATTCCACATTGTTCCTCCTGGAAACCCTTTTTAGGGTCACATTGACAGCTGCCAGTTATCAGACTAAAGGCTCTTCATGCTGATAAACTGCATACATATATTGAACCAACAATTCCACAATTTCAATTGACTTACACTTTTCTTATGTCATCTAGTCTTGTTTTCTATATCTAGTGTTACAAGTAGTACAAAATGTTCAACATATTATAGTATATGAGAAATCACTTTCCTTGGGAGCTGTCACTTTGGGATATTGTCAATAAGAATGAGGAATTCTCCATCATGCCAGGTTTCTTACACTGTTCAACTGAAAATCAGTGTTTTTCAAAAATGTCTTTAAGAACCACTAAGTGAAAGAAGATGGAAGATTGTCAAAACTATCCACATCATTACACTAGGAAAATTTGAAGACATGAAAAATGGTGTGGTTTTCTGTAGGGTTCTCTGTTTGAAAACACAGAATTCTGACCTGATTGCATAGCTCTGGATAATAATATATTGGAGTCATTTGTGTAATCAAAAGAGATTAAAAATTCAACCACTAAAGTGCATAAATGTGTTTAGGAATACTGTTGAAAAAGTCTAAATAATTTCAAATGAAAAGTATATTATCTACACAACTCTAATTCAAAGTTTGCATCAAGAAGATATCTAAGGAACAAACATGCAGAAAAGAGTTATTATTACTTCAGGGAAGGCAAATATGATAGTGTGGTGTCATAAGGGAAACATGCAGTTTTAAAGATGTCCACAGTGATAATGCACCATTGAAATGTATCCCAGATTTAGAATCTTCTAATATGACTAAATAGCAGATTTCTAATTGCTCAATGGGACAATACATCATCTGTCCTTAATATTTCCTGAATGCTGGTGAATTGTCACAAAAGCATTCATGATTAAGAAACAACAGGGAAGCCTGGGAGCAGTGGTTCATGCTTTAATTGCAGCACTTTGGGAGGCCAAGGCGGGTGGATCACTGGAGGTCTGTAGCTCGAGACCAGTCTGGCCAACATGCTGAAACCCTGTCTCTACTAAAAATATAAAAATTAGTGGTGGTACGTGCCTGTAGTCCCCACTACTCAGGAGGCTATGGCAGGAGAACTGCTTGAACCCGGGAGGCAGAGGTTGCAGTGAGCTGAGATCATGCCACTGCACTCCAGGCTGGGCAACGGTGTGAGACTTGGACTCAAAACACACACACACACACACACACACACACACACACGAAGCGGGAAAAAATCTGGTGCTTCGCAAAGTCATCACAATACAAATCAAAATAAATTTGTCTTAAGCCACTTAGACAGTACTAACCAACTTTCACCAGGTGTAATCCATGCACAACCAAAACATTTTACTGTGAGAGCAAAGCTCTTATGGAGTTCTACCTCATCAGTGGTCTACCATTATAAGATATAAAAGACTAGTAGATTCTATTCAGAAAACCATTTTTCTTTGCTTGATATTAATTTTGGTAGGAGATGAGTTACCAAGTTAGAAATTAGTGTGGTCCCAAATTAAAACATTAAAAAGAACCACCTAAGGTAAATATAAATATGTGATATAAAATTGTCAAAACGAGTCCTTTCAGACCTTACATCATTTTCAATGGGAAGTATATACCAGTCATTGCTAATAGCTGATTAATATTATGTGAAATACCACAGAGTACAATAGCTTTAAAGAATTTTTTATTCTTAATATATGAATTCTATATTCCATATTTTTAGAAGAAACCAAAATAATAACTTGAGTAAGAGGATAAATGATGAAAAATGTAAAATAATCTGTGTAAATAAATACTATGAGTAAAGCTAGTAACATAACCATATCTATGACACTTAAGTATATAGGGTTTAGGTAAGTGAAGGGGGCAAAAAAAATACAATTATAAGCAAATTCAGAATGCTCAGCATACATAGAGGAACAATTAGTCATATGGGCTGAAAACATGTTACAGTCACCATACACAGCACAAAGAAAAGCTTTGTAACGCAGCCACTATCTTTCTAAAAAGTGACAGCAGAAGATGTCAAAAGCTACAGTGATTATCTGAATCACAGAAAAAAGAGGTGTCACCTTTGAGCTGAAAAAAGACCATGTATAGAGGTTCAACTAGTAATGTCAAGAGTTGGTAACCATTGGCAAAATAACATGCATCTTCAGGGAGAAAATGCCATATTGATCATTTCAGTTCATACTATAAGTAGAAAAGCAGCAACTAAGTATGACACGCATGTGCCTTATTTTTATCTACATATAAGTTGTCTGCTGTATAAAGCTTCTGGGTTAGTGTACAAACATACATATGAAAATGATTAAATGCTAATTGCTACCCATATAGCACAATCAAAATAAAAATAATTGTGATACTGCATGCATATCTATTTCTAAAACTCTTTAATTGAAGTCTGTGCATTTCATGCTGTCTCTTGATAGCTTTGTGTTTGTATATTCAAATTTAAGGAAGGTGATACACCATGCAAAGAGAACCCTTCATTAAGGTATACTTTCATCTGATGAGAGTAGACACTCACTTGACTTTATGATTTGAATTACTGAACCAATGCTATAGGAGAGTGTGCCTATGGCCCAGATTTTGTACATGAGGTATTTTTTCCCAAATTCCCAAAAGTTTATTATTAAAACCTAAATAACTTTTTGGAATTTTATGTTTAATCATAAGCTTTTAAAAGCAATAAATTCTAAAATACAATCTACAATAATTAATCATAATCATTGGCAATCATGGCCTAATATAAGCTATTTCTTATTAGATGTTGTTTAGCAATTCATCTTAGAATTCATTTTGGTGTCTGAGTCTCCTTGGGGCTAATACAAAGTTGATGTATAGAATACATCAAGTCATCCTATAATCAACTACCTACTTAGCTATTAGAACCAAAGAGACTATCTTGGTTTTACTTTCAAGACTTCAGACTGATTAGTCATTAAATAAATATGTACTGAATGCCTACCTACTCTGTGTCTGGTACTGTGCCTGGACCTTACAATGGTAGGACTTTCCCTGCCACTAGGGAGCCTACAGAATGAGTGAAATTCTGTGCCATTCCTGTTGACTCCCCTTCAAGCTATTCCCCATGCACATATATCCACATATATCCAAAAGAAACTTAAAGTCCATCTATGCACATAAAAGCCCACTTATTTTTTCTTCTAATTAGAACAACTTTTCAAAGCTATATAAAAAAGAGAGCCTTGCTATTTTCTAACACGTGTTTTTACAGACTAGTAGTACATAGTACATATACTAAAACTTTGCTAAACAAATCAAGTTGATTTCTTACTGGAGCAATGAATTGACCTCTAATAACAGCTATAGCTCACCTATAGTAATCAGATAAAAATAGATTACCCTGGATTAACAAATGATTTTTTTGTTTTCTTTTTTTTGTTTGTTTGTTTTTGGTGTAGAAGGGGAATGTTGTGAAAGAGAAGAGTTGGAAAATCCAAAAATATACAAATCCACAAATACTTAGTTTATGTCTATAAACAAAGAAAAACCCTTTAACTTATCTTCAGAAATGAAAGTATAAGCAGAAAGATAATTGATCAAATTGTTAATTGTGGTCTTCTACTGGAGACTATGACCCATGTCATTTTAGTTATACATAAAGAAAAATAATGGTGCAGGTGATATCTAATGTTATCCATGTATCCGTGAAGAAAAAGTACTGCACAGAAATATGAACACAACAAATCTATCTTTTATATATGACATTTTATAGATGCTAGCAGATTTTTCTAAGCTTTCTTAAAACTATCATTATAAAATATTTGTAATACTAAAGTCAAGAATTTAATTTAGTATCATAGATCTAATTCATTAACTCTTTTGAAGTAAAAGTAAATCAAATTTTAATAAACTTTAGGCTGACAATATTTGCTCTCATTAAAAAAATTATTTAGAACTTTAACATGTGTGATATATAATATATAACAGATATATATTTTACATATAATATATAATATATATCATATGTGTTGATATATAAGGATACATACATATGAACATATATGTATACATATAGATATATATGTGTATATACACATATGTATCCTTATATATTTATACAATAATCAGTATATTTTTACAAAGCAATTGTGTATTTCTCCAAAAATAATCAGGCAGTGGTTATTCAAAACAATAATATCAAAAAGTCTCCTCAAAATAAAACACATCCATATTTTAACATAATTGCAATTTGGTCACATTGGTTACAGTATAAATGTAATATTGATTTAGAAGGACACATTTTTCAGATCTTAGGAAAATTACATGTAACAAATTCATCATTCCTCCATCTCCTCTTCATTTCTTGGTTACACTGTATGCATCTTTATCACTTCACTATTTATAAACTGATCTATCAATGAACAACATTTTTTAAATCACTGTCCTTGCTTCATTCTTTTTCCTAACATTTTCTTGCTAGTTGGTATCCATCATTCTAACCCACATTTGGGGAGATAGAAAAGTTTATGTATTCCTCATTTTGTTATACCTATCCACCTAATGCCTTAAAAATCAAATTATTAACATGCAGGATAAATCACCTAATCATGTGAATTAGCAGCTTCTTGGTTTAATTATAATCATAAACTTTTCTTCTGAATCAATGTTCACGTAGTCAATCATTTATCTTCAGAAATGTCTTCTTATATTAAAAATTCAAATCTGAGACTTTATCTCCTTTTACATTTTACAATGTCTGAACTTCTTTATAATCTATTTTAGACTCTAACAACTTTGTAAATATATTACTTGTCATTGTTCTCTACTTTTAAGTTTGAACGTGATATCACTCTTTATAGAAGGCTCCAAGCAAACCTGAGAATAAGTTTTGAATTGTTTTAGTTACTTTTTACATGCATTTATTTCCAAATGTACATTAAAATATTAGGTTGGTGCAAAAGTAATTACAGTTTTTGCCATTAGAAGTAATGACAAAAAATGCAATTATGTTTGCACCAACCTAATAGTTATTAGAAAGATTGTGGTTATACAAATTACATCTCTTTCATCACACATTTTCTTCTAAATGTATATTTTCAAGTGTCTTAGTAATTTCTTGCAGCTGAAATAGAGAAGCTGATATTTTTATTAAAAAGTTTTCAGAAAACCTCAATCTCTTTCTTTATCTCTACCACTGCTCTTTGGCTTTCTCTAAACATACATCTGTATGCACCATAAATATATTTATTGTGAATATAAAAGTTCCTCAAGGTTCCTGTGTGTTTATATCTAACATCACTGATCTATAAGGCATATATTAAACTTTAATGTTTCTTTAGTAATAATGATGTGCTTGTACCACCACCTATCCACACTCTCACACAATCACCCCTTTTGAAGTAAAGCCTATATTTTAAAAATAACTATTACAGATTGTGAGTGCAGTCTAGGATCACATAGCAGAACTAAAAGCTAACTGGCCCACCCACACAGTAAATGTGAGACAGAGGGCTCAGGGTAGCCATACTCTAGCCAAGTAGTGCTGACAAATGTTACACATTTGTGTTTGTATACGGAATAAATATTTTCCTGACCAATCTATACTTTTGATGATTCAAGCTACAGGATAAGTTGTAAAAATGTCTTTTGCACTTATCTACATTACTTAATAGTATCTTCTTGTAATAGACAACTGTTTTACACCATTTTAGTAGGAAATCAATTTGTCATTCAATTCCATTTTCTAATGCAGTAGTCCAACCCAACCCAGAATGCATTATTGATATGGAAATGAGTGTAATTAGCAGCGTAAATGATCTGTTATTTATGATACAAGTCAGAGCAGTAAATCACCATTGACTCACTATCATTACTATGCAAATAGAAGAAGGCAGTTAATGGTCCATGTGTTAAAAACAGGCCACTTGCTTGCTCATTTGCAAATGAAAGGCAAGGGTGAGAGTTTAAGGTAGAGATGACAGTTTATCATATTGTCAGTCCTGATACTTGGACTTAAGAAAACCAAGACACATCAATCATTATGCTAGTTTTAAAAGTTATCCCCTTTCTGTACTGTATATTCTGCCTAGAACCTACTCTTACAGCACCTTCAAACTTATTTTGGGTTCCCTGTGATTTGCACATTGGAAGTGGAAATAATTGTGAGAGTGCTTGTAAGTGTTTTGCACTGTATGAGATAGTTTTTATGCCATATGGGAAAAACACAATAAAAATTCACTATTATGAAATAAAATAGCATCACTGGTCATATAATTCACTTTTCCTATAAATAAATTTTATTTTCTGGTAAGGAGAGAAACTAGCAATAATTTGAGTAGTTAGAGAATAAAGGAAATATTAGTGAGCCTTACTGGAAATTATTCAGTATACCTGAAAGAAATTGGTCTGCCTGTCCTGGTTGCTCTTTTTGTTTAATATTCCAGGGAATGTGAGAGCTTGTGGGGAAACTTGAGTGCGTTAGCAGCAGGCCAATGCTTGCTTAGTGAAATGGGAACAAAGGCAAAACACATGAAAAGCTAGAGGAAGAAGAGGGATTGAGGGCAAATGCAAATTCTGCAAGCTTCACTTGCATAAATCTGATCATTTTTTAAAGTATTTGACAGACTTTCAGAAATACAGAACTGAGAAAGAATAATAATGTCTTTATATTGAAGGTGTACATAGTAGAAAGGATCTCAATCTCACATAGATTAAATCATCTCCATCTTTGCAAATATATAAATAAAACTGGCAAATCACTTATGAAACCTTATTTTTGTTAGTTATTTTTATTAAGCTATGGATTCAAGAATGACATACAAATTGGGCACGAATTTTGTATACAGGAAATGATAATAATATTTAAACAGTAGAAAATACTTTTTCTTATACCACCATTTTTTCTTAAATTATACGTACAGAGTGGTTGGAACAATGCTTTAATTCATCTTTCTTATCAGCTTATGTTTTGTAAATATTATATTTTTCTTAAATTCCAAGGAAATAGCTAGGCCATTGTATTTCCTTGCCTCACTGGTTTTTCCAAAGATAATCTCCTTTCTTGGCTTTTGTTTTTGAAACCTAAACCAGGAAGAAAGATTATATGAGGAATCTGAAAAAGTCAAATTCATAGAACCAAAGCGTGAAATGATAATTGTCCAGGACTGGAGAAGAGAAAATGGGAAATGGCTAATCAATGAGCATGAAGTTTCAGTAAAGCAAAATTAATAAGAAAGTCTACAGATCTGGTGCAAAACATTGTACCTATAGCTAACAATACCGTATTGTATACTAAAAATGTAAGAAAATAGATTTCATTTTGTGTTCTTATCACAATAAAATAAAATTTAAATAAATAAAGTAAAATAAAACCTTAAGTCCAGTGAGAAGTTGAAGCTAGAGGAAAGGTAGATGGATTTGGGTTGAGCCCATGCATTTGTTATCAAGAAGAGGAGAGACAAGTGCATACTCACTAAGTCTGGGAAAGGAAGGGACATCTGTAGCATAACAGATAGAGGGATACAAGTGCACTCCCAGGCAGCACTCAGGAAATGCACTGACTTCAGGGGAGGGGTTATGTATTCCCCAGTGTATCAGTCAGATTCCCAGCAACTAGTTGATGAGACATTCAAATTAGGATAATTTAAAGAATGTTCATATAAAAGTTATTAATTTTAAGGGTTTAAGCAATGTAAAGGAATTACTAGGAACAGTGCAGGAATGAGAGCAGTTTATTTGAGCTGGCATTAGCCTCAGGCCCAGCAAGACTAAAGCAGGGAAGAGAGAGATTATAGAACAAAGAGAAACTTACAAATGCAGCTTCCTTCAGAGCAGCAATGACCTTCTCTTGAAAGACACAGATTAAGAAGATCTCACAGAGAGGGAACCAGGAGAAAAAATACTTAGTTTCACTGTCCTTTCTCTCTCTCTGATTTTCTGTGGGGGCTTTCCAAATGGATCATGGGACAATCCTAAACAAAACCCAGAAAGCACAGGAGTCTACTGATAATCATCCACACAGGCCAGCTTCCAACAATCAGAACACAAAGCCAGGATTTCTGAGGACACAATGGAGCTCTCTGTCTTCAAGGGATTATACAAGCATGGATAGCTGAGTATATCAAAGGAGGAGGCTGTCATAAATCAAAAACTAAGAATCCCCCTCTAAAATTTCATATGATATTTACCAAAATTTACTACATTTACTAAGTTCTTATGCCCACGGATTATGCTAAGCACTTTATATAAATTTTCTTCTCCCTTACAGTATTTTCAGGTAGGTCCTATTATTATTCTTATTTGACAAAATAAGAAACTGAGGCACAGAGAGGTAATTATCTTCCTAAATAACACATGATGAACACATGACGAAATCATGGCAGTTAGATTCAAACCTGTCTAGGTCTGACCCCAGAGCCTGTTCACCTAATGACCTCATATAATGCTTCCCTATATTTGACATAAATATGCTGATAAGATTCCCAATTGTGGAAAGTAATTAAAATAAAATGCGAAAATACTTAATTCATAATTTGAATTAATAGGTTCTTTTAATTAATATTTGTTATAGTTTGCCTTCTACACTGAAACATTAAGTTGGAAGACAGGCAGAAGTAATGGGATTCATACATACGCAGAATTGCACCATTGCTTTAAAATGAAATGAAGATGAGAGAACCACTTAAATAGACATTATAGTTGTTGGGCAGATTAAATAATCCACTTTGCTAAAATGCAAGTGGTAAAGAAAATAAATGATGCTTATGAAAGGAACTAGATTCAGGTTAGCTCAGCTTTGAATATTGTTTTTCGTCTTATACTTGTGTTTTATGTACATACATACGATGTGCTTTATTTAAGTAGGAACCACATGTGTTAAAAATGTGTAAGCAAAATATAACTAGCAGTCATATTATTAAAATCTACACCATGTCTATATCAAACATCTCACTGAAGCCAGAAGAACATTTTTAAAACATAAAACCTGTTAATAAAGAGAAATTCCTTAAAATGAAAAATTGCTTTCTATCTACCGTCAGTTATGTCTCTTTGCAGGTTGCAATTTCTTTGCATGTTGGTTTTTTTTTTTTTTTTTTTTGAAATGAAGTCTCGCTTTGTTGCCCAGGCTGGAGTGCAGTGGTGCGATCTTGGCTCACTGCAGCCTCCACCTCCTGGGTTCAAGCGATTCTCCTGCCTCAGCCTCCCAAGTAGGTGGGATTACAGGTGCCTACCACCACACCTAGCTAATTTTTTGTATTTTTAGTAGAGATGGGGTTTCACCATGTTGGCCAGGCTGGTCTCAAACTGCATGCTGTTTTTATATTCGAAGAATATTATGTTGTATACATATTGAGATCCCATTACCAATCTTGTTTAGCATGAGGCAGCTAAGTCATTGAGTACAGAGTTATTTTCCAAAAGTATTCAATCTCATGTTGAGAAAGCAAGAGGAAAGACGAGGTGGGAGATGGGGGATGGGGGAAGCAAGAGAGAGTGAGAGGGAGAGACAGAGACAGTGACACAAAGACAAGGAGAGACAGAGACAAAGATTGAGATTGTGGTGCTGAGTTTCAACGACCTTCTGACCCCGAACCTGGTCACATTGATGTAAATAATAAATATGTGGTTGCACTGCTTTTCCTTAGAAGGAAACATAGACTTACTCCTGTATCTCTTCTCATATCCTTGATGTTTTCTCAATTTTTTATTCAGACTGATTGACACTGATTCCCTCTTTGACAGACCTCTCTCCAGAACCTCACGCTCCTATATCCAGGAGGAGGCTACTCAGCCTCTCTATTTGGATGGCAGGTGGCATAATAAGCACATGTCACATGAACTCCTGATCTCTTGGTCTATATTCTCATCTAAACAGCTCCTTTCATGCTCTTCTTCATCTCATCTCAGTTGATGGCAACTCCATCCTTCCAATTGCTCATATAAAAAAACAAACAAACAAACAAAAAAAAAAACCTTTGTAACTATTTTTATTCTTGTTTTCTTTGAAATTTCATATCATATCTCTCAGTAACTCCTGCAGGCTCCCTCTCCCTTTAAAATGTATACAGAATCTCATTGCTTCTCATCACCCCCACTGCTTCTACTCTGGATAAAGTCAACACAATCTCTTACTTGGAATATTGCATTTGCCTTTGACTCTGTTCAGTGTATTCTTAACCAAAGAGCAAGAGTAATTCTCATTGAATATATATCAGATCAGGTCACTCCACTTCTTAGCACTCCTCAATGGCTTCTCCTATGTCTGAGAATAAAAGCCAAAGTCTACTACATACCTTTCCTTCCCCTATTATTCTATGATGACATCTGTCATGACCCTTGCATTTTCTTATCCCATCAATATATAGTGTTAACTATTTCCTTGAACTGTCATCACAGGGCCTTCATACTTGCTGTTTGATTAGTCTGCACCATGCTTTCACCAGCATCTTCACTTCCCTCAGATCTTTACTCAAATGCCACTTCTTCAGTAAATCTCTCCCTGGGGCACCCTATGTGGAACTACAATCTCCCAACATTCATTGTCCTCTTTCCTAATTTATTATTCTCCATAATACTTATAGTCTAGGCTTCCATATGTTTTATTTATTTTGTCAACTTTTAAGAAAATATAATCTCTACCAAATCAAGGATTTTTCACTACTTTGTCCATGATTGTTTTCCAATGATTAAAGCATGTATTGAAATCAATTAAAAGGCAAATGAAAGACAGGACCTCACTGTCATTTTGTAACCCGGGTTGTCTGTTCTTAGATTGATCTATCTCTGTTGCTATCACCTTGAGGGATGGCCTTTCCTGAAAGGAGGTGGAATCAGAATTTCAATGGTCATAATACAATACTAATTTTTTTATGCTTGTTAATAAAGATAAACAGAATTTTATAATTAACAAATGCCATTTTAGACAATAATTGTAAATGCCTTTTCTTCCGGAGTGTAATATTAAAAAACAGTCAGCAATTTTATGTTTCTGTGAAATATATTACTGGTTGCAATTTGCTTTTAAGTTACTTGTAATATGATTAAATAGCAAATAGTTAGGATCATGGTGCTATACAACTTTTCCAGCCAACTGTGAATCAGTTTATGTCTAAAAATTTAATGGGTGCTCTCTCTATATATAATGTGATCAGAGGTGCGTTCTGCTAAGTGTTAAATAACTTGACTTCTGTAAATATAGCCTTAAATTTTCTAATTTTAAGGCAAAATTAGATTTCAATATGTCTAAATATCACCAACAGCAGTAATTAGCAGTTATATTAGCTCACTGCAAATTAGTTGATAAGGATCAAATTAGATTTTTAAATCATCATTGCAAATTATGAAGCTCTATTTTCAAGAAACACATTTCACATCATTAATAACCCACAGAAGTTGTGAAAGGTGAAAATTCTTTTAAAGAATGACTTCTGAGAGACAATCCTTTAGTTTGCCCATTCACTGAAGAATCACTCATGTAATTTACTTGCCTCATCTCTTCCCTGAGTTATTCAGATGGTCGGTGAGAATAGTCATGGCAGCCACAAACTTCTGGAATCATCTCCAAGTCTGATGATACAGTGTTACGTGGTATTTTTCTACCACATAACCAAAGCTCTGGAATATATGAAGGGGTATCTAGTGCTTACATTTGTAACATCGAAGGGTTATATGTACCCCTTCATATGTTCCAGAGCTTTGGTGTGGTAGAAAAGTTATTTATAACATATAAATCCGATACTACAGTATAGAGAGTTACATATTATGCATTCTTAAAGCACAATATTTTAGAAATTTTATACTGCATTTAGCTAAATACTTCATTTGTAGATAGAGTAGCCTTCACAGGATAATTAATATTTTCTAAAAACTTCCACTAACTGACATTTTTACAATGGATTTTGTTATTTAAGTTTCAATTGACATCAATTATAAGTGGGAGAATTCATATGGAATCTGTATAAAAGAAGAGAAAATTTTCTTTTTACCTTCCTATTACATGTAGAACTTTTTCTTCTACTAAGACTAAAATATTCCTTTAATAAATTCAGAAATCATTGGTTAATTTCAAATTTCTCACCCCTGAAAAAATTATATATGATTTTGAAAAGGCCAACATGTTCAATCACCTGTATTTTTATAGACAGAAAAATATTCACTTTTAAAAATTGCCAAATTACAAAAAGTTGCAAATGGTGTTCCTTAATACAACTTTCAGGCCTCATTTATTTCTTACTCGCATACCAGGTTCTCAACAAGAACAGTTGATCCAAGAAAAAAATAGGTCCTTCACAAAAATTCTTTCTTAGAAGAGCTATAACTATATACACAACATTGGTAGTAATATATATATATATAAATATCTTGAAACATTAGAAAATGTCATCTATTATATCTTAATTCTGTAGTAAATCAATAGAAAGACACAATAATCTTCAACATAACAAATCAAACACATTGAACGCTCTGTATGTTGAGGTGATGAATGTATTCTATGCATGGCAGTGCGCATTCAAATTCAAAGCCTTGTTTACCAATGATTTTTGTCATGCAATCTAATAGTGTCATTACATGGAAGAGGGATGCCCAAGGAGATACTTTAAGTTTGAGAATTATTTTCCTCTGTTCAGCTGTTAAACTACCTCTCAGGAAACCAATAATTCACAAAGTGAAATTAAGCAAGGTGACTCAATTTTGTGACTTTATGTTCCAGTTCCTGTACATGCTTTTAAAAAGCATGTTTCAGATCATTTTACCCCTTAGGGGTCAGCAAGAGAATAACCAATCTAAAATAGAATTTCATAGTGCAAATTCACATCCATGTAATCTAAATTGTGTCCTCTGGAGTTTTAGAGACCACTAACAGTTAAAGCACAGTGGATATAGTAAATTCTGAAATCCCTAGAATGAATGAATACAAATATGATTTCATATGACTGGACACTGTTTGAGTTACAGAGCTGCTAGAAAGCCAGAGATACGGTCAAGTGAAAATATTTTTCCCTAAAGTATCTAGATGGTGCTTATGGATACTACAAGTCTTCTACACCTTAAAACATTATATAAAATTATATATTTTCCCTATATAATTTGGAATATTGAAGAACTAAATAACACATATTTTTCTCACATAGACTCTCAGGTGGTCTTTGGGGTAAGAGTAGGGGGAATGTAGGGGCAAAAATAACTACACTGCTTTTTACCACGACTTGGAATCCACGGAGTCAAGAGATCTCACCCATTTATATACACACACAGAGACACATTCACCTTAGTAATCTTCAAATTCTCAAAGGGAATCCTCTCTTGTGGCAAGCCTAGTTTTAAGAATCAGAACATGTTCCATTCTCCTTCAATGTTCCAGCAGACACTTCTTTTGTAATCTTATAATATGGAATCAGAACAACAAGGTTTCACATTCTTCTATTATGTAGATCATTCTTATTACATACAACTGAGAAGAGCAATGTAAATGTGCAGCTATTCTAACCTGCCTATTGGATAAAAATGTAAAATATCAACAAGTTTACTGCTCAAGATTTTCCATCTTTTATCCATTTGCAGAAGAAAAAAAGAAAATTTTCAAGAAACAAATGATTTAAAGTCCAGATTTCTTTGATCTGAAGCTGAACTCAAACTTTTTTCTACTTACAAGCATATTTATCAAATAACTGAAATAATTTTTTAGGCATTCATTCATATTTCTTACAGGAAAGAAACAATTTCATTTCTAAGTCTCATAGGAAATTGTTTTTAAAGCTATGAGTTTAGAAGAGCTCTGAAATCAAGACATGACCAGAGGAAATTACAAAAAAAGATGACGTTCATATTCCTCCTGGTGCCCTCCTGTTTTCAGTGCCCATCTCCCACCATACTACCTAATCCCCAGGAGAAACCTTCTTTGGCCTATTACCACACATCTTGACTTCCAAGTATTTCTTTTCTAGCTAAGGGAATATCAACAGAGTTGTTGTCACTCTCTGAGTAGCCTCCAAGATTTACAAACTATAGACTTCATGTTAAATTTTAGACACCATAAATAATTCTGGGCAACACTTGTAGACAGAAGGAGAATTCTACACAATGTGAACACCTATTTATTTTGATCACATAATATTGCTTTTCTCTGGAATTCTAAATGGTGATATCAAAAGACTCCTGTTTATAAGAAACTAACATAAATTTTTGTAAATTTTTCTATCAGAGGAAAATGGAATAAATGGCATAATTAGAGGAAATCTATAGTGCAAGAATAAAAACATGAACAAAGCCAATGATAAAAGCTAAACTTTATCATGCACACACTAAATCCCAAGTTCTAGACGAAGTCTTTTCCATGTATTTCCTAATTTACTCATATTTGCCCTGAGATAAATGTTAATATTATTTAGATAAGAAAACACAGTCTTAAAATTATACATGGCTCAAGCTCCAGACCTAGGATTTGATCCCAGGGTTCTCTGATCACAAAGCTCCAGCCTTTAAAAATTATATTTTAATACTATGTAAACTGACTTAGCACTTACAAATTTATATTTAAATATTTTGGTGAAAGAAAAAAAAGAAATAATTATCTTTTGTGTGTCCCAGAAAGTTCCCAGATATGCCAGGGGTTAAAAATTATTCTCTATTCAGAATCATCCTCAATGAATAGAAAATTCAGTATATGGCCCAAGACAACAGAGTAATTATAACCATAAAAGCAGGAAAATGTGCCATAAAAATGTGTCAATCATTCTATATAACATAGAGAAAACCAGAAATTGATGAATAAATGAGTACATGTAATCTCTAGAATAAGTTTCTAGTCAACACTGTCAGCCATATAAACAGGACATGGTAAATAAAAAACCTCAGAAAAAGCAATCAGTAAGATCTTAAAACTGAACTGAAACAATTCATTTAGAAACTAAAAAGTTTATATCAGTTATAAATCATATATTAAAAGAAATAAATATGACATCATTCTACAAATGAAAAACAAAAAATTTAGAAAGGCACATTATCTCCAAGGAGGCATGACTGACATCTACCAAATATGATAAGAAAATATACTACAATAATTAAAAGACTTAGCCAGCTTACATTGATAGGTGATTCAATTTCCAGGAGAAACGCACTGATATCTCCTCAAGAGGAAAAAGAATAAGATAAATATTTACTAAGTAGCTATGTGATCTTGTGTCAGTCTCTCAAGAGATTTCATTTCTCCTTTCTAAGTCTCAGATTCTCTACATTCAAGTTTTAAATACAACAGTTTTATAGAATATTATTTGCCATTTTTGACACATGGGAAGAAAATATATAAATGAATTCTGTATGTATTCAGCTCAAGTAACAAAAGGTAAGGTTGACACAATAAAACTCAAACTATATTTGCCAGTAAACCTTCAAACAGTAATCCAATGAACATAACTAGAATGGCTGAACCTTTCTCAAACAAAAGAGACTTTTGCAGGTTAGACTTAAGTTAAATGCTTCATCATTAATTCCAGCAGGCAAAGAATGGAAGTGGGTAGAGCACACCAGAGACAAGAATAGGTTGGAAGCCAGGCAAACTAGAGGTTATAAATGGAAGCACTAGAGGCTAGAAAAGAGTGGGTTGGAGACTAGGTAAACCAGAGGGTTTTAGTACAAGCAAGAGAGTAAGTCTAGAGATCCCAGGGCCATGTAAAACCCAAAGACTGGTTGTAAAGCAAACCGTATAATCTAAGGGCAAGGTAAATTATCTACAATAAGGACATTCACAAAACCTAGCAAAGACCAAATGTAAGGTAAAAGAACACTTGCATTGTGCCCATCCTTGGTGGTCTTTTTTCTGCCTTCCCCACATTAAGAACTGCTCCTAAATAAGTTTGGCTTAGAGAATACAGAGAGATTACTAAACAAAGCAGTCTGCTAGAACTTATTCCAGCTCTCTGGGATACAAGGATTTCCCTTACTCCTACCTGCTCTCAAGCTAAAGGATTTCACATTAATGGTAAAGTTCTCAGCTGGAGAATGAACTTGGCAGTAAAATCAGATGGCTTATGTAGGAATTTTTGAGTTCTGCAGAGCTGTAATAACTAGAATTCTCCTTTACTGTATATTATAAATAGAAAACTCCAGGAAGTGATAAGCCTTTTAACCTATGCTACTTATATTCATGTTCTGATACAAAAAAAAAAAAAAGAAAGGTTGGTCAAAAGTAAATTTTTAGGATAAACTCATTTGTCTGGCCCTGTCTGCCTAATTATGCCTCCCCTTCCGACTAAAAGCTCTTAAGTATTCTCTACTGTACATGCTACAGAATAATGTTCAAATGCCTTTGTAGGTCACAAAAGGAACTCCATAATCGGGTTAATGTCCACCTCCTAGGCCTGATTCTGTAGTGACTTTCTGCCTTGCTCTTTATGCCTTAGAAACACTGTACTGTCTATAGAGTAGTTTTTGTCCACAGCATTCTGTTTCTTTCCTCCATGACTTTTATTCTATGATTTCCTCTAATTGGAATACCTCATCTTCCTTTTCATCTATCTTATTTATTCTTTATGACTTACCTTAAAAAAAATCAACTCCTTAAGAAAACCACCCTGATGTTTCATCACAATCACTCTCTGATCCCTCAGAGCACCTACTCATTCTCTAGTTCTGCTTACATAGTATCCTGGGCATAAATTTAGCCCTGTGTACCGTGTTATCTCATGAGTATCTGTTTGCACATGTTTAGAGTGAGTTTTACATTTATGAGGCTAGCCCTATGGTGGCTGCTTTTTTTGTTTGTTTCTAGACTAGTGCTCATAATTCAGATAACATCTACCAGGTAAATTTAATACATTTTTATAACTGTAAGGACAGATGTGATCTAACATTCTATAATGGGAAGAAAAAAAATGTGTTTTGGAGCCAGACTTAGATAGTACTCCTAGCTTTAATTATTGCTTACTATATAAATTCTAGTAAGTTACTATCCACGTTCAGTTGTCTTCACATTTATAAATACCAGGAGAAAAATACCATTAAATGTTGGTTCTTATAAGATGTCTTATGAAAAGCTACTGGCAAAATTCCTGGTGAACAAATATCGATCATTTCCTTTAAACTATAAGCTCCTTGAAGGTAAAGCATAATGCTGTGTGTGTTGTGCATGTATTAATTTTAATATCTTCAACCATTAGTAAGCACACAGTATATGATATAATATGGGTACCCTATAAGTGTTTGTGAATGACTAAATAATTATGAATAAACACATACATAAAACAATTACAAGTTAAATTTCTAATAATCCTAACTTTGGAAAATATAAATTGTATTGAATGAATGGAAGAACTGAGTAAATGCATATCAAACTGTTAATGATAATATAAACACTTTCCTTAGCTTCCTGTTAATCTGTACATTTAATGTAATTTCAATCAAAATTACAATTTGGTAAGATGGTGGTTTTGGAGAAGGGATGAAATTTGAGGGATATTGTCATTAAACCAGAAGAATGAATGTACAGCAAGAGCCATTACATCTTTTAAAAGTTAAACATTATGATACTGGCTCAAAGACAGACAAACAGAATAAAGAAGCAAAACAGAGAATCCAGAAACAGATTTATATATTTATGTGAATTAAACATGATAAAAGTAGCATACCAAACCAGTGAGACACGGTGCGTTTTGCAATAAATTGTGTTAGAAAAACTGGATGCCCTTTCAATATTCAGAGAGACCAAGTAACTCTCCAATAATCACACTATTAGAAAGTAAGTAAGCACTAGCTTTGAAAGGAACACACTTTCAACAGTGTTTCACTACTTCTCAAGATTTGCCTTAGATAGTGTGTACAAGTCCTTGCTGAGATAGGCTCAAATTTACAGATGAGTAAAATGAGGCCAGAACAGGTAAAAGACTGCCTCAAGATTATTCTGCTAGTGGTTATGTTGCAAGAAATACAGCTGGAATACCTAGCTCATCAGCATACAAAATTAAATATTCTGCCTCACTTCTACATTTGCAATAAAATGTATCTCTAACTTTATCAGGTTTTCCATTAACTCAACCAAATTATGAAGACTTGATCTTTAATATACAAATTCAGCTATGACAAATGTACCTTCTCCAAACTTACTATCTAGAAGACATCCATTGGTTATGAATTCATGGATTCTAGGATATGCCTTTCTCCCCATGAAAAAAAAATCTACCCATTCAGGTTACTAAGGTATGAAATTCTGCTGCTATAGCTTTGGTATTTTAATTTAACACTGTTCTCTATAGTTGAAATGCATTATTTCTGCGGGTATGAAACTTACAAAATATTAGTCATGGATTATTATGAAGAAAACAATAATGTGATAGAAAGTTTCTGGTGGGGTTAGGATAAGAAAGTTTTTGATTTAATAAAAATAACCAGAAATAACATTAGAATTTATTCTAATAAGATGCAGATTGTCATTCCAACACCCGAGGAAAGTATTTATGAATAAAAAAATATAAAAAGCCCTGTATAAATGGCCCTGAAATTTATTAAAAATGAGCTTGTTTTACATTTGAAGGACAAAAAGGAGGCTAGTATAGTAGCATGGTAAATCAGGGGTGGGGAGATGTACTTGAGTATACTACTAGAGAGATATTCAAATATTGGAATCTGGTGCTCTGTAGGATATAATAATGAGTTTGCAACTCAAATAAAATCCGGAAGTTCAAAGGAGGATTTGTGTGCAACACATTTAGTAGAAAGATAATAACAATACTATCACTAACTTATCCAAAGAAAAGTAGATGTCCTTAATTAGCCAGGTGTGATACTTAATACTGAGTGTCAACTTGATTGGATTGAAGGATACAAAGTATTGATCCTGGGTGTGTCTGTGAGGGTGTTGCCAAAAGAGGTTAACATTTGATTCAGTGGCCTAGGGAAGGCAGATCCACTCTTCATCTGGTGGGAACAATCTAATCAGCTGCCAGCAAATATAAAGCAGGCAGAAAAATGTGAAAAGGAGAGACTGGCCTAGCATCCCAGGCTACAACTTTCTCCCATGCTGGATGCTTCCTGCCTTCAAATGTTGGACTCCAAGTTCTTCAGTTTTGGTACTTGGACTGGCTCTCCTTGCTCCTCATCTTGTAGGCAGCCTGTTGTGGGACCCTGTGATCATGTAAGTTAATACTTAATAAACTCATATATATCCTATTAGTTCTATCCCTCTAGAGAACCCTGACTAATACAGATTTTGGTACCAGAAGTGGTTCTAGAGGAACAGAATATTAAGGATGGCATTCTTTCATCAGTTTTGGGGTTTCTAGAGTTGGCTGCTTAATATGACTAGACCCCAAAATGCTATGGAATCTACTTCTAATCATATGGAGAACACCGATAGTACTTGACATGAACTGTTTAGAGACTTATGCAAAATAAATGCATTTAACACTCCTGATTCACCACTCGTGAGAAGCAAGGAGTTTAGTGACTCTATACATAACACCTTTGACCATATGTGGAGAACCAAGGAACATAATGAAACTGGTTGCTTGCTCCTGTTTAGTGGACAAAGTGATGAAAGAAAATGATGAACTCAGGGATTCTGTCTCTGGGCTTTAGAAGCAGATACTGAGCCTCAGATCTCCTAAGATTGCCCTGAGGGAGAGTCCTATCTCCTCTAGAGAAAGAACTGAAATTGTGGAAAAATAGACATGCTATCATGTGAGTGGCTGATCTGCAACCAAAGATGCATGCACAGCCTAACCAAGTGTTTATTGTTAAAGTGAGGGCATTGATTGGAAAAGAATAAGACCCTGCATCTTGGAATGGGCACATGTGAGAGGACTCTGATGAAGCTGGGGATACTGAGTTTGTAAACTCTGATGAACCTTTTTTGTCAAAAGGAACAGCTTCTCCATCCCCAGTAGTGGCAACATCCCCTCCCAACCCATGCTGCCATCAGCTTTTCCACCTTTGTCTGAGGAAATAAAGCCCTGTGCTGCCTGAGGCAACAGTGATAGCCTGCCTGCTCTGCCTGAGGCAATGGTGATAGCCTCCCCTGAGGCAGTTGCCAGGCATGATAATGTTGATTCTCCTCAGGAGCCACCCCCATCACCTCTGTTTGCTTCTAGACCTATAACCAGACTAAGTTCCGGTAGGTCCCCAGAGGTGAGGTTGAGAATGTGACTCATGAGGTGAGCTACACTCAAAAAGAACTGTTTGAGTTTTCTAATCTATATAAGTAGAAATCTGGAGAACAGGCATAGGAATGGATATTAAGAGAATGGGATAATGATGGAAGGAACATAGAGTTGGATCAGGCTGAATTTATTTATTTGAGCCCACTAAATAGGGGCTCTGCTTTTAATGTTGCAGCTTGGGGACTTAAAAAAAAAAAAAAGGTTCTAATGGTTTATTTGCTTGGTTAGCTGAAATATGGATTAAAAGATGGCCCACTGTGAGTGAGCTGGAAATGCCTGATTTCCCTTGGTTTAAGGTAGAGAAAAGGATCCAAAGGCTTAGGGAGATAGGGATGGTGGCATGGATTAATCACTTTAGACCTACTCATCCCAGTTGGGAGGGTCCAGAAGATATATCCTTGACAAATGCCTTGCGAAACAGATTGGTGAGGGCAGCACCTGCATCTTTGAAGAGCCCTGTAATTGCTTTTCTCTGTATGTCAGATCTAAGAGTGGGAACCACAGTCACTCAACTACAAAATTTAAATGCATTAGAGATAATTGGATCCAGAGGTGGCAGGGGCCAAGTGGCAGCGCTCAACCATCAAAGGCAAGGTGGGCATGGCTACCATAATGGACAGCAGAGACAAAGCAGCAATAAGAATAGTCTGACTCATGTAGAGCTCTGGCATTGGCTAATTAATCACCGTGTTCCTAGAAGTGAAATTGATAGGAAGCCTACTGCATTCCTACTTAATTTATATAAGGAGAAGACTTCTAGGTTGAATGGACAAAAGACTAATTTGAATTAGAAAAACAGAGAATCACGGCCCCTCAACCAATTTCCATACTTCAGTCAGTTTACACTCCCAGAACCCCTTGAATGAATGGGAGGCTGGGTCCCTTCGAGGAAGAACTCCACTACATTACTGACAATTTATGCAGTGCATCTTTCTCCCATCCTTCCCCAAGGAAACTTAAGGCCTTTTACCAGGGTAACTGCACAGGGGAAAGGGAAATGGTCAGATATTTTGGGGACTACTGGGCACTGGCTCTGAGCTGACATTGATTCCAGGAGACCCAAAAGATCATTGTGATCCTCCAGTTAAAGTAAGGGCTTATGGAGGTCAGGTAATTAATGGAATTTTAGCTTAGGTCCAACTTACAGTGGGTTCAGGGGTCCCCAGACTCATCCTGCAGTCAATTTCCCCAGTGCCAGAATGCATAATTGGCATAGACATACTTAGCAGTTGGCAGAACCCCCACATTGGCTCCCTGACTGGTAGGGTGAGGGCCATTATGGTGGGAAAGGCCAAATGGAACCCATTAGAGCTGCCTCTACCTAGAAAAATAATAAATCAAAGACAATATCACATCCCTGGAAGGACTGCAGAGATTAGTGCCACCATCAAGGACTTGAAGTTGCAGGGGTAGTGATTCCCACCACATCCACGTTCAGCTCTCCCATTTGACCAGTGCAGAAGACAGATGGATCTTGGAGAATGACAATGGATTACTGTAAGCTTAACCAAATTGTGACTCCAATTGCAGCTCTTGTACCAGATGTGGTTTCATTGCTTGAGCAAATTAACACATCTCCTGGTACCTGGTATGCAGCCATTGACTTGGCAAATGCCTTTTTCTCCATTCCTGTCCATAAGGCCCACCAGAAGCAATTTGCTTTCAGCTGGCAAGGCCAACAATGTACCTTTACTGTCCTACCTCAGGGGTTTATCAACTCTCCAGCTTTGTGTCATAATCTTATTCTGAGAGACCTTGATCACTTTTCATCTCCACAAGATATCATACTGGTCCATTACATTCATGACATTATGCTGATTAGATCCAGTGAGCAGAAAATAGCGAACACACTGAACTTATTCATGAGATGTTTGCATACCAGAGGATGGGAAATAAATCCAACTAAAATTCAGGGACCTTCTAACTTTGTAAAATTTCCAGGAGTCCAGTAGTCTGGGGGTCCTGTTGAGACATTCCTACTAAGGTGAAGCATAAGTTGCTGCACTTGGCCCCTCCTACAACCCAGAAAGAGGCACAACGCCTGGTAGGCCTATTTGGATTTTGGAGGCAACACATTCCTCATTTGGGTGTGTTACTCCGGCCAATTTATCGAATGACCAAAAGGCCGCCAGTTTTGAGTGGGGTCCAGAACAGGAGAAGACTCTGCAACAGGTCCAGGCTGCTGTGCAAACTGCTCTGCCACTTGGGCCCTGTGACCCAGCAGATCCAATGGTGCTTGAAGTATCAGTGGCAAATAGAGATGCTGTATGAAGCCTTTGGCAGGCCCCCATAGGTGAATCACAGCAGAGGCCTCTAGAATTTTGGAGCAAGGCCCTGCCATGTTCTGCAGATAAGTACTCTCCTTTCGAGAGACAGCTCTTGGACTATTACTGGGCTTTGGTGGAAATTGAACATTTGACCATAGGTCATCAAGTCACCATGTGACCTGAATTGCCTATCACGAACTGGGTGCTTTATGACCCATCTAGCCATAAACTGGGTCATGAAAATCACCATTCCATCATCAAATGGAAGTGGTATATATGTGATTGGGCTCGAGCAGGTCCTGATGGCACAAGTAAGTTACATGAGGAAGTGGCTCAAATGCCCATGGTCTCCACTCCTGCTACCCTCCTTCTCTTCCCCAACCTGCACCAATGGCTTCATGGGGAGTTCCCTATGATCAGTTGACAGAGGAACAAAAGACTAGGGCTTGGTTCACAGACGGTTCTGCACAATATGCAAGCACTACCTGAAAGTGGACAGCTGTAGAACTACAGCTCCTTTCTAGGACACCCCTGAAGGACAGCGGTGAAGGAAAATTTTCCCAGTGGGCAGAACTTTGAGCAGTGCACCTGGTTGTGCACCCTGCATGGGAGGAGAAATGGCCAGATGTGCAATTATATACTGTTCATGGGCCATAGCCAATGGTTTGGCTGGATTGTCAGGGACTTAGACGAAGCATGATTAGAAAATTGGTGACAAAGAAATCTGGGGAAGAGGCATGTGGGTGGACCTCACTGAGTGGTCAACAACTGTGAAGATATTTGTTTCCCATGTGAGTGCTCACCAATGGGTGACCTCAGCAGAGGAGGATTTTAATAATCAAGTGGATATGATGATCCATTCTATGGATATCCCTCAGCCTCTTTCCCCAGCCAACTCTGTCATTGCCCAATAGGCCCATGAACAAAGTGGCCATGGTGGCAGGGATGGAGGTTATGCATGGGCTCAACAACATGGACTTCCACTTACCAAGGCTGACCTGGCTACAGCCACTGCTGAATGCCCAATTTGCCAGCAGCAGAAACCAATGCTGAGCCCTCTATAAGGCACCATTCCTCAGGGTGATCAGCCAGCTACCTGGTGGCAGGTTGATTATATTGGACCTCTTCCATCATGGAAAGGGCAGAGGTTTGTCCTCACTGGAATAGACACTTACTCCAGATATGGGTTTGCCTATCTTGCATGCCATTCTTCTGCCAAGACTAATATCTGTGGACTCACAGAATGTCTTATCCACCATCATGGTATTCCACAAAGCATTATCTCTGACCAAGGCACTCACTTTATAGCTAAAGAAGTGTGGCAGTGGGCTCATGCTCATGGAATTCACTGGTCTTACCGTGTTCCCCAGCATCCTGAGGTAGTTGGATTGATAGAACAGTGGAATGGCCTTTTGAAGTCACAATTACAATGCTAACTAGGTGACAATACTTTGCAGGGCTGGGGCAATGTTCTCCAAACGCCGTGTATGATCTGAATCAGCATCCAATATATGGTACTGTTTCTCCCATAGCCAGGATTCACGGGTCCAGGAATCAAGGGGTGGAAGTAAAAGTGGCACCATTTACCACTAATCCCAGTGATCCACTAGCAAAATTTTTGCTTCCTGTTCCTGCGGAATTACATTCTGCTGGCCTAGAGGTCTTCGATCCAGAGGGAGGAATGCTGCCACCAGGAGACACAACAATGATTCAATTAAACTGGAAGTTAAGATTGCCAGCTAGACACTTTAGGCTCCTCCTACCTTTAAGTCAACAGGCTAAGAAGGGAGTTACAGTGTTGGCTGGGGTGACTGACCCGGACTATCAAGATGAAATCAGACTACTACTCCATAATGGAGGTAAGGAAGCGTATGCATGGAATACAGGAGCTCCATTAGGGCATAGCTTAGTATTACCATGCCCTGTGATTGGGGTCAATGGGAAATTACAACAGCCCAATCCAGGCAGGACTACAAATGGTCCAGACCCCTCAGGAATGAAGGTTTGGGTCACTCCACCAGGGGAAAAAACCTACAACCTGCTGAGGTGCTTGCTGAAGTCAAAGAGAATACAGAATGGATAGTAGAAGAAGGTAGTCATCAACACCAGCTACAACCACATGATCAGCTGCAGAAACGAGGACTGTAATTGTCATGATTATTTCCTCTTTCTTTTGCTAAAAACATGTTTGTGTATGTATACACTTGTACTAAGAAAATATCTTCATTTTATTTCCTTTTCCTTTATCATGTGACATAAGATTTGTTGACTTCATATCAGCATCTAAGTATTGTTAACTTTATGTAATAGTATTTGAGTTGGGGATTGGTGCTTTTCCAGTTGTATGAAGGATAGTTGTATTATGTTAGGCATAATTATGACCTTATTGTCTTTACTTGGATATCATGTATGATCTCAGCAGATCTGTATGGGTTCAAGTTGACAAGGGTTGGACTTGTGATGGTTAATACTGAGTGTCAAGTTGATTGGATTGAAGGATACAAAGTGTTGATCTAGTGTGTCTGTCAGGGTGTTGCCAGAAGAGATTAACATTTGAGTCACTGGGCTGGGGAAGGCAGATCTACCCTTAATCTGGTGGGCACAATCTCATCAGCTGCCAGCAAATATAAAGCAGGCAAAAAAACGTGAGGAGACTGGCCTAGCCTCTCAGCCTACATCTTTCTCCCGAACTGGATGCTTTCTGCCCTCAGACATTGGACTCCAAGTTCTTCAGTTTTGGGACTCAGACTGGCTCTTCTTGCACCTCAGCTTGCAGACAGTCTGTTGTAGGACCTTGTGATCGTGTAAGTTAATACTTAATAAACTCCCATATATATATATATATATATATATATATATATATATATATATATATATATATCTCCTATTAGTTCTGTCCCTCTGGAGAACCCTGACTAATACACCAGGATATGTGAAAACTTAGCATAGCCTTTATTATAAGGAAAAAGTAAAATTCAGCATATTTAGGCTCCATGTGCTTCACTAGTTTTTCTAAAATCTGGTAATTTTACCAATGGATGAAATGTAATTTAATTAGGTAAAGCTGAAGTTCAAATATCGAATGGAATTGATAAGTAATAAGCCTAACCCATATGATTGTATTCAATATATTTGAAAAGTGCCATTGGAAGTTAATAGGAGGAAATAATATGATCAATTATTTTGTAAGGAAAGGAAGTCAATGGAAAGAAAAAAATACTAATTAATACCAAATTTTTCTTTTTTTTTTTTTATTTTGACGGAGTCTCGCTGTGTTGCCTAGGCTGGAGTGCAGTGGCACTATCTCGGCTCACTGCAAGCTCCACCTCCCGGGTTCATGCCATTCTCTTGCCCCAGCCTCCCAAGTAGCTGGGACTACAGGCACCCACCACCACGCCCGGCTAATTTTGTGTATTTTTTAGTAGAGACGGGGTTTCACTGTGTTAGCCAGGATGGTCTCGATCTCCTGACCTTGTGATTCGCGCACCTCGGTCTCCCAAAGTGCTGGGATTACAGGTGTGAGCCACCGCGCCCAGCCAATACCAAATTTTTCAAAAGGTGAAAAAATACATTCCACTTAACATTTCCAGTCAACTCCCCCACTTTGTCCTACAAAAAGCTATTTTTTTCTATTTTAAAAAAATGTGACTTATTAAACTAATGAGAACTAATCATTACATTTTCCCAGAAAAAAAAGTCAAGATTTCCACCCTCTCTTTTATTATGAGCTAGTATTTGTAGCATGGAACATGTTTTTCATAACCATTCTTGGGTATCCTTAAAAGTTAATAGTTAGTGTCCATCCTGAACATTTTACCTTTCATCTGTATTCAATTAATCCAGTTTTTAAATAAGTAATCAACATAATAAGCCCTATGATAGAGGTTTAAGAATTACAGAAATTTTAAGTAAGTGTATGGATATTCTAATACACATTCCAGTATGGGCCAATATAAGTATAAAGCTAATTTTCTGTCACTTACATAGTACACTAAAATATAACTCTTCATAAAAGATTGTGTGTGTGTGTGTGTGTGTGTGTGTATTCAACATGTGCAACTAACATTTCTTCCTTCAACATTGGTCTTCAAACTGCCAAAACTCTTATACTGTGTTCTAATTATTCTCATATGCTTAGCTGAGACCTTTCACAAAAAAAGCTCTTCAAAAAATTGTCATTATATTGAATTGAATCAAATCACACTATTATTTGTCATGAAGTAGAATTCAGTATCACATAGAATGTCATGTTAACCTGTCCTGTTTCAGACTCAAATCCAGTGGTTTCAGCTTCAGTGGTATTCACAACTGAGTTTTTCAAAATATTCCATTATGAGAAGGTACTTAATATGGTCTCTTTAACTGTAATCTCTAAGATAATATTATCATGACATGTCAGGGTGCAGGCACTCTTTTAAGGTATACTTGCACACAAACAAACAGTAATGATTTTAATGCATGTGTCAAATCTAAATCTTTGTCCCTACTGTTTTGTGTACCCAACAGAGGTGACTTCCAAGGAAGAAGACTGGAAGAGATACACACATGAATTGGGTACATCAGAATGAAATGTCTATATAATTTTGAAAATCAAACTGTTTCAAAACTGTTTGAAAGATTCATTTCGGGCTTACATTTGCTAATCACACAAGATGTTACAGAATACCACCATTTGTTATCTACAAATCCAAAGAACAAATGAATAAACTGTATTCAGCCATGTGTATAATCGTCCCTCAGTTGATCCTCAGTGCATTGTAGCATAGTGGGAGTGTGGCTTTTTCTGCCTGTTCTCTGTAACATATAAAAGGTATTAACTTTCACTTAAAAAGGAAATAATGAAAGAAAGAAGCAGCAGCTTCTGTTGGTACATAAACACCAGGCATGGAGATTCTATACTGCATCCTAGGAGAAACCAGGGAACCAAAATAATGAGCTTAAAACCTCAGAAATCATTGTTTATGATTGAATTATTTGAAAGCAGTTACTAAAAAAAACTCTTACATGATACTAGTATATTTTCCTTTGTAATATGCTACTTTGTTTATCCATCCCAGAAATTTGTCTTTATTTTAATTGCTGTTAAGCTCTTTGCTGGAGGTTTTATAGCTTCATCCTCTCATACTCCCAGGTTTTCTATTTGGACTTTGTAGCTTGTGGTCACTGAGGTTACATTTGCTTTTCCTCTTTTATGTTTAGCTTCATTGCCTCAAACTTTTCTTTCCACTGAATGCATATGAGGTCATTTATCTCTTCATATTTCTATTCAGTCTAAGCACAGATTGTATGTGTGTGTGTTTTGTTGCTTGTTTCTTTTAATAGAAGTGTGGCTTCTCTCATTCTTTCCTAACTCATTAAAATATCCAAATTTCTTTTACTAGTGCTTATTTCTTCTTTATCATGGAATAGTACAAAACATCACCACTATGTATTACTTTGAAATAGATTTAGCCATCAATTTATTGTATCTTAGAAATGTATTTCCAGTTTGTTATAAAATCAAATGCACATTAATCAACTAAAATACATCAGCAGAATTATTTTATTGCCAACGATAAATATCAGCAGACTTCTGAAATTTTATTGGTAGGAAGAGGTACAAAATTTACTAGACACTAGCTGCTTTTGGTAATTTGTGATTTTAAAAAGCAATTTATATAATAGCAAGTAAGTTTTATTGAAAGAAAAAGCTAATTAAATCAAATGTGCATTTCTGTTAAAAGATTGCAGGCTGTATTTAATTACATACAGCTTTCCCCAATAAGATGACAATGATAAATATTACTCTAAATTACAATTGCTACCATATTTTTTCCAATCTGGTTTGACTACATTTCACAATTTTTATTATTGCTTTTATTGTCATTATCATTATTTGTATTTACCTAAGCTTCTTTGTAGACTGTATTAGCTATTCACAGTGCATTAACTTTTGACCCACAAGCGCAAAAAGTATCAAAATCTGTTCACTGATCCATGACCAGCATGAAAAATGACATTCATAGGTATAAAATATTCTTGGACAGGTACCAGGCTTGGATAAACACCCCCTACTATCACAAATTTTTAAATTATAATTTATAATTACAGCTACTGATATAGCTATAATTAATATTAATACAGCCACAATAGACACTTATTGTAGGTTTGGGATATATGTAATTTTTGTAAGCTGATTGTAATATCCATTCCTTTTTCTCCCATTCAAGGCATTAGCAGAAAGAGCATAAGTTATGGGAATGACCTTGCCTATACACTAATGCATTTAAAAAGGAATGAATCATTTAAAAAGTCTGGTTACAAATTACTTGCTATGCACTTCAGAGGTGATATTGACATGCTGATGTGCCTCATGATCCTAAGAACCACTAAACCAGAATTTTATTTCAAACACAACAGAAGAAGAGCAATGGCAATAATAACCTAAATGGCAACAGAATGGGGAGAAAACGTATGACTATATCAATGTCCTTGTGATAGGCAAAATAATGGCCCTCCAAAATGGGCACACCTCAATCCTTGTAATATGTGACTATATTAACTTACATGGCAATAGGGATTTTACAGATACAATAAATGTAGGGTGCCTGAGATGGGAAATTGTCCTGGATTATCTAAGTGAGCCCAGTGTAATCCTTTTCTGGGTCCTTTTTTGGGAAAGAAAAAGACAAAGTTCAGAGTTAAGAGGAGATGTGAGGACAGAAGCAGACTGGAGTGATGAGATTGCTGACTGGAGGCCATAAGCCAAGGAACATAGATAGGCACCAGAAGCTGAAAAAGAAGAAACTGATTCTTTTCTAGAGGCTCCAAAAAATACAATTCTGCTGACTCCTTGATTTTAGTCTAATGAAACCCATTTTGGACTTCTGACTTCCAGATAACAACGTGTGTTGTTGGACCCACTGTGTTCTCAGTAATTTGTTAAAGCAGCAATAAGAAACCCACACAGTCTTCAAACCAGTAAAAGCATATTACTATACACTGACTCTATCTTCTGAATGACTTAACTGCCTAATAAGAATTTTGTTGATAATGACTCCATTACAGATTTAATGCAGGAAGATTTCAGCCAAGAAAAAAAAAAAAAAAAAAAAACAAGGCCAGGCATGGTGGCTCATGCCCATAATCCCAGCACTTTGGGAGGCCAAGGCAGGAGGAGCTCTTGAGCCCAGGAGTTTGAGACCAGCCTGGGCAACACAGCAAGATCCTACCTTTACGAAAAAATAAAATAAAAAATTAGCCAGGTGTAGTGTCACATCCGTGTAGTCCTGGCTAATTTTTTTATTTTTTTGTAAAGGTGATGACTATATACTAGGCTCCCTATTATGAAGTAGAAAGTAGAGAATGAAGAATATTTTAAGAAGAATCAGAGAAGGAGGCAGCCTTTTTATCTCAGTCCAGTTGGGGAGAAGGCCGTGAAAATAAATGTTTCTATAGAATTGTTGAGGATTATGACAAAGACTTGGTACATGAATAAACCACAAATTTTCTGTGAAGCTGGAGAGTATTTCAAAGAAAAGTTGATATTTGCGCTGTATATACAAAATAAAAGTATGAGAAGAATTTATAGCCATGTATCATAATGTTGGAAAAATCATAAACTACTTATTAAGACCATTTGATATTAGATAGAATTTACCGATTGAAAATATCCTCAAATAGAACTGACCAAATTGATATAATCATGTCTTTGACCTATGTAAGGGCCTCTTTATAATCAGCTGTGACCACCTGTCCTCACATGTTTTGATGCAATAAAAATCAAATTATATAGTCATCAGTAAGTTGCTGTGGATTAAAACAGTAGCTCTATTTTCATTAGTTATTAAATTTTAACTTAGTATTAAAATTGACACACGCCTAGTTTATCTCTAACAGTGTTTTTTAATAACCTAACAGTGCTACACAAATAAATTACAGCAAAACTAGAGAACATATATTTTTAAAACTTCACCACTTCAAATATTATTAACTCTAGTGTCTGAAGTAATGTACCAATATTTTCCAACATTTAAGTATAGCCGAACATCAACCATGTAGTAAAATACTATACAGCAGACTTAAGCGTACATTCCTTTCATTTCTGTCTAGTTGCTACAGGGCACAGCTATTCATATCTACAAAGCCAGTTAGATTTACATGTGAGGGGCAATTGGGTTGAAATGAAGGTTGCATCACCAGAGAAAGCATGTAGCACAATAGAACAAGAGAAGGATTGTCTCAGGCACCTCTTTCCTACATTGCATGGCTTGTGAGTGTGCAGGTTTTTTTTTTTTTTTTTTCCAGATATTTATCAGAGGCAGTTACTATCATTCTTTTTGTTGTAGAAAATAAATGGATGGGTGGGAAAAAAGTCATGAGTAGAGCAGAAAGTTATGTGTGGAATGAAGGGGGAGGATGAAGGGAGGGAATAACTTACCAAGGTTCTTTAAATCATGCCAGCTTAATGACCTTGCATATTTTATTAACACATACACTTTCCAACCCCCAGAGAAACTTAAAGGCTTGTGACAATGTCAGCCTTCTGAAAAGATTAAACTATAATTCTTTTAAACTTAACATTTTAAAATAAGTAAAAATAACATTTAACAGTTTTTTGACACCTTTGTATATGAAAACATTTGTGTCTACAATTTTGGTCTACAGTTTACAAATTACAAATGTTTTAAACTACACACACACCCAAATGTGCAAGGGAATATGACCTAGAAACCAAAAACAAATTTAGCTTTCCTGGCCAATATATAAGTCAGTGAAATTTAATGGTAGCTCAGGACATCTTTATAGGAATGCGTGGGATGATATGAGTAGGAAAATTAGTATTTAATTGGAGAGAATAGAATCTATTATCATTTCAATGCACTTGGACCTACATATTTAAAAATAATTTTAACATATATACACAAACAATATGTATAAAAATAGAGCTTAGAATCAGCACTTAAAACCGCATCTTACAATTTGCTTACTCTGTATAAGAATAGAAGAAACTGACTCTAAGTTTAAAATTCATTTGACCAATTAATTCCTCTCCACAGTGCTTATCTACATACTAGAAATATTAAAATAAGAGATAAAAAGTTAAAATTTGTTTTTAAAACATAAATATTTTAAGACATACTACAATTATTTCCATTCAAGGAAATGCAAAAGGTAGCATTACTAACATAGTTCTCAAAACTGTATAATTTCTAATAGAAAAATTTAGTTCTCTGTTACGTTTGTTAATTTATCTTACTGGAACAAATAGACCCTACCATGAGATAAAACCATGTTCAAACTCTTGCTCTGACATTTTAAAGTTGTATAACTTGGGGCAAATCACTCGACTAGTCAAATACTTGTTTTCAACTAGAAAACAGGGATTATATCTACATACCCACAGGATTGTTATGAGGATTTTCTGACTATAAAAATGTTATATGATGATAATCAAGTATCAAGCATATAACTCTATAGCTATTGCTTCTTATATCTTCCCATTACCCCCTCTGCATATAGACTCTAACCCTTGCAACTCTACTTTGTAAAGAAAGACCTACATTGATTTCCCATTTAAGGTCCATGGGACAAAAAGAGATGCTCAAAGGCAGACAGAAGTGATACAAACTCCTTCTGCCTTCAAAAATGGAGATATTCAAAAATGCACCCAAGCTATATCTAGCAATTGTACTCATTGATAGAACAAGCAAGAGAATTTCCAAAAGCAAATAACACTTGATCAACATTGCACTTGTTAGATTCAGTGTTTTGCTTTTTGTTTAAATAGGGTTCTTATTTAAATATATTGCATTGATATCTACCAAAATTTGATATTAGCTTAATTTCTTTAGTTTTTGTGAGATTTGTGTTAAGCAACTTGTCACCTCTTTGTATAGCAAACGAGGTATGCTTTTTAATGTTTCCATATGATTATTACACCAGGGTCTTTTGTTATTATTGTTATTTTAAAATTTTAAAATAATTTTACCTAGTTATCATAGAAATGTTATTTACACATTGCTAAAAGAAATCATGAAATGAGAATGTAGGACTACAGATTTTAATCATGTTTAGTATATTTAAATGTAGTTTTATCGACCTGTCAGACATCTTTGACAGAGTACTAGAAAAAGTATTTTCTCTCTTCTTTCCAGAATCACTGGGTGCATGAATTGCAAATCTTCTATATATCAACAGAAACAGTACTATATTCCTTAACTTTTTTTTTAGACAAAGTCTCACTCTGTTGCCCAAGCTGGAATGCAGTGGTGCAATCTCAGCTCACTGTAACCTTCACCTCCCAGGTTCAAGCGATTCTCCTGCCTCAGCCTCCCTAGTAGCTGGGACTACAGGCATGCACCACCATGCCCAGCTAATTTTTGTATTTTTAGTAGAGATGGGGTTTCACTATGTTGGCCAGGCTGGTCTCGAACTCCTGACCTCATGGTCTACCCGCCTCGGCCTCCCAAAGTGTTGGAATTACAGGCATGAGCCACCATGCCTGGCTATATTCCTTAACTTCTATAACTTACTGTGGTGACGCACTAGGAAGTTGGCAATTTGTCTTCTTTTCCACTGAGAAGACAGACTAATTTAAGACGATTTCTCTTTCACACAACCCAAAACATGCTGTCATATTGAAAGACTCAATGAATGCTTAGCATGAAAATGCCAATTTTAAAAGCTAGCTATTATCTGTGGGTTTTCCCACCTCTGCACTTGATATATTTCAGAGGAGGGTATTTATGCATAAACCACAGACTTTGTTAGAATCTCTATAAGAATATGAAAACTTTTGATTTGTGAGCTCCTGTGGAAAAATGAAAATTATTTCTTCAATAAATAATATTTTATCTGTTCTAAAATAGCTTAATGATTCCCACAAGTCTATTATGAGAACTCTTCATTAATCAAAATTTTCACTTCTAGTAGACATAATCACAATCTATTAAATTTATATTTCCTCCAGTGCTAGGAATAAGAGCAGCAAATAGGACCAATGTAATCAAGTATTGTGGAGAGCACATCAACTTTCACTTTAGGTCTGTTTCCACATCAACAAAGTGAAGCAGTTGGACTCAATTTTTGTGAAAACCAGCTTGATTCTACAGTTCCTTTAGTTGTTTTTTTTTTTTTCTTCTTCTTCTTTTAATAAAACTCAGGAAAAATGACTGCCACCTCGCTTCATTTTAGGGAAAACAATGTGTGACATACATTATAAAACAGAATGCAAAGTGCCAACATTATTACGACATTAAGATGTAATATTCATTTAGCATGACAAATTTGATCCAAATCAAATAGGTCATGAGAAATTCTCGATTTTCCCCCCTTTGGGGGTTAAGTCATAACTTAATGGACCTTGCTGCCATATTTGAATTGAGGACTTCATTACCTTTTTCCATTCAAGAAAAAGTAGAGACTTTTGTTTACGTGATGCTATTTTCTCATTTTTCTCCCACCTTTCCAACAACCTGATCACCTTCAAGAGGTTATTTTTAACACCTAGGTGCCTCCCAGGATGTAAGGCTTCAATCATTCAATCACCCATTATGCTTCTTTCCATTCTCTCACTAGGTGATCTCATGTATGAATATGCATCACCCTCCTAATCTTATCGTTTTCTCAGTGTCAGTAGCAGCCTCTAGCCCTGAGTTAGCCAGTAGAACTTTCTGCAATGATGAAAATATTCTGTCTCTGCATTGTCCAATATGGTAGCCACTAGCCACATGGCTGTTGAGCATGTAAAATGTGGCAAGTAAAAACTGAATGAGAAACTGAATATTTTATTTTGACACTCTAAATTCCTTCACCTTAAAAAAAAAGTTTTGCTGTGTACTCAGCTCCTGCTGCTTTCCATCACCAAAGATGGAAGAGAGAGAGATTTTGAATAAAACTCACTCTTAGTAAAGTAAAGAAAGAAAATTCTAAACCTCAGATGCAAACTCTATTTTTTTACTTTATTGGATAGAAAAATGAGTTTTAAAAGTGTTAATTTTTAAAATCTTAGTTACAAAGCAATAGGTTATAGGTTTCCATTTTATCCTGTAAGTATAAAATAAGTATGAAAAATTTTATTGTTAAAAGTATAACATTTATTCATTTATTTGTTTAAAAAATATTTATTGAACACTTACTATGTTCAAGGGACCATGCTAGGTGCTGGGCATCCTGCAGAAAAATAAATGATCATCCCTGACCTCAACACCTTTAATGTAATGGCTTCTTTCCCCAGCTGTCTTTCTTTAATGGTTTAAAATTTCAGGTTTATTTCACCCTTGAAGGAGAATTGAAAACAAAATTAAGAAAAAAAAAGCATAAATATTTTTATCTTAAGGAAATAATGGTTTATCAAGTAAACTGTAGTACACACTTCCTCTAGAGCATTTTTAAAATTAAATCTGATTTTTTATAGCAACATTTTGCAATGAAGAAAATGTAATTTCAAAAACAGCTTGAAAATAATTCTTCTAACTCCCTAACATAAAATAAAATTGGTATAAAGAATGACAATAATATGTAGATTAAGAAAAATCTGAAATGATGTATTTCACTTTTATCAAAATCACTACAACAAAACTGTATTTCAGTCATCAGAAAATATTGCATACCCTAAATAAGTGTAAAATATTTTTGGAGCCCAAATCCGATGGGATAAATAGAGTACAAGATTAAGTGACAAGTAGAAGAAATAGAAATCTGTAAGAGATGATTAATTATTACAGAATTATATTCTCAACTGATTGTTCTTAAGTATAAAAAGACTGAGTCTGCTGTTTATAAATACCACAATGCTTCCTTCATTAGTTATCTTCCTCTCTTAAAAAAAAAATAGAATATGAGGTTGATTAATTGTGAAGGTTAGGAAACAAATATTCTTCTAGGAGTTTTTAAATGTAGAACTAACTCATGATTAAAATAACAGAAAAAGTATAGTGTCATTTATATTTAATGGATACAGTTTTTGCAGAGCTTTTAAGAGCAAGAAATGTTTTTTTATCAATTTATATAAAAACATATAAAAACAACATATCTATTCAGAAAATTAAAAATAATTATTGGTGGTATGTTCAACAAAATGTTATCAAATAGTAATTGTAAACTGTAATTTTCCCATTAAGTAGACAGACAAAATTGATTATAATGGCCTTTTTTCTCCCCTAAATATTCCATATTTTACATGTTCTATTATACTTGAGGTTTTCTTTATAACTTTTCCCCAAAGTCTGCATAGCTCATCTACCACAGTATTTACTCTACAGGTGCCCCAAAGGATTTTTTTCACAGAAATGTGTAATAACTTTCATTATGCCAACTTGAAATGGTAAAACGGTAGGGGTACCTAGAAGATATCCTAGTAATATTTAATGATACATCACAAAATAAATATTTTTAAATGTTTGTATAAATCATTCCTACACCTATGAAAAATTTCAGACTAATAGAGACAGGTGTTGTATATATGTTTTTGCTCTAAATATATATATATTTTAAGCCCAAAGCCAGAAATAATATAAACAAAATATTTTAGGATTTTTGAGATTCCCAATCATAGCATATTTCTGTTCTCTTCCTTCCTACATGAATGTTTGCTGGTTTAATTTTCTTTATCCAACCATCTACACTATCTTTCAGATATTTCCAATCCCTTCTTTACAGACTATTCCAAATTTTGTTATATATTACTTGCACTGTTATCACACAGAGTATCCTCTCAGAAATGGATAACCCCCAAGCTTTCTACAAAGGTGATAATAAGCTTCATTCATGTTAATTGCTTTCTTGCTGATTGTCCTGTGATATCTCTAGAATTAATACCATTAAATCACTACCTATCACTCTATTGGCATAATTTGGCTTAATTACTTCTACATCTGTTATCTTTAATACTCACATTAAAATTTATTCAACATTGTTTAAGCAACTCAGACAAATTTCTCCATGAATTCCTTTCTCTTTGGCTAGAACCATTTGAAAGGATGATTGAGATAACTTCCTGGTAAAGAGTATTGACTAGAATTAGGCCTATATGTGAAATCCAAACACAATATTCTTTTTAATTTGCACTAACATCCTGGAATCAGAGTAAAGTCTTGATCTTAAAGACCATTTTTAAAAATAGGATACTGGCAATATCTGTGGGCACCCTAGTAATATTTACAAGGATTTTTCTTTGCTAAGGTAAATATTTATTATTTTTTATTTTTTATTATTCAGATTTAATATTATTTATGATATACAAAGTATTCACAAAATAATGTTCTTCCATTGTATGTTCTAATTTAATAGGAAATAATCAGCTATTGTTCTGCCTGCCTTGATTCCCAACTGTTTTTTAAAATAATTCATGTCAACAAATATTATTAGATACCTACTATGTGTCATATACTTTGCCATTTGCTGAGCATGTAAAAACAAAGCAGAAACATTGGAAAGCAAATAAGTGGAGCAGGAGAGAATGATTACAACAAACAACTGTAATATCTTTTGAAAGGACCATGCAAAGGCAGCCAAGGGGATAATTCCATTATTTTAGGGAGTAGGGAATCAGGAAACAAAAAATGCTAAGAATTCTCTTTTTAGTTAGGCTCTGAAAGATATATAGAAATCTGTAAGGTACATATGGTGAGGAACGGTGGATTACGGCATTCAAGTAGAGAAAGGTGCACGCATGAGAAAGTGTATCATTTGTTAAAGAAAACTGAGAAACCCAATTTTGCAATAAGGAATGAATCAGGCATATAGAGAGAGGAAGATGAGTCTTGAAAGGCAGAATGCCAAGAGGCCGTGAAAGACCTGTTGGTTGTGCCTAGAAATTTGGACTTGATTCTCTGGGCAGTGAAAGTTTTAGGTACAAGAGTCACACAATCAGGTCTCTACTGAAAAAAAAAATCATTCGAGCACAGTGTAAGACAGATTTAATGGGGAGATGCTGGAGGGACCGATTTGGAGGCAATGGATTATAAGGGTTCCAGACAGAAACTACTGTGGGCAACAAATAAGGCAGTAGAAGTTAAGAAGGAGAGAAGGAGGTGAACAGATGAGGAAAATGTTTAGAAACAAAAATTAATAAACTTTGTAGATATATTTAGGTCAGAAAAGAAGAGAATAATTTCAGGAGTGTCTTAAGGAGAAGAACATATCTTGTTCATGTTTGGACCCATTGGGTAGCACAGGCACATTATAGGCATTTAAATGGCTGAGAATGAATGAATGAGTTACATTCGTTCTTACCATTAGACATTTATTAAAAGCTCCATATTTTCATTTGCTAATTAGCTCCTTTGGATAACCAAAATAGAAAAGGGATTTAAGTATAATCAAATGTTTGACAAGTAAATTTGTACAGGGTGATTTCTAAGGCCATATATCTGAAGGCTTTTGGGTTTTATATATAAGAAAACTTTAACCTTCATATATGAGGACATAATTAGTTTGTACTCTTTGAGTTGTTTTTTTTTCTTTTACAATATTAGATATACACAGAATATTCCCATAATCTCATCAAGTTAATTATTTCCCCATACACAACTGTCAATTTATTACGGAAAGTCAGGATGACAACCTTTGGTAATCAAAACTACACATAGTTTACACTAGCCACACTAATGTAAAATACAAATCAAATAAAATATTAAAAGGAATACATTTAAACAAGAAGGTGAAAGATCTCTAAAACTATAAAGCACTGATGAAAAAAATGAAGAGGACAAAAATAATGAAAAGACATACCATATTCATGAATTGGAAGTAATAATATTGTGAAAATGACCATACTACCAAAAGCAGTCTACATGTTCAATACACTCTCTCTCAAAATACCAATGACATTCTTCACAAAAATTTCTAAAAAATTTTGAATGGAACCACAAAAGACCTCAAATAGCCAAAGCTATCTTGACCAAAAAAAGAACAGTGCTGGAAGCATTATACTACCTTACTTCAATTTAATACAAAGCTGCAGTATCCAACATAGTATGGAAATGGCATAAAAAGAGACATATAACCCAATACAACAGAAGAGAGAACACAGAAATAAATCCATGTATTTACAGCCTACTAACATTCAACAAAGGCACCAGAACATCCATGGGAGAAAGGACAATCTTTTCAATAAATTTTGCTGGAAAAACTGGATACCCATATGGAAAATAATAAAACTAGACCCCTACTGATATGAGTTGGCTGTGTCCCCACCCAAATCTCATCTTGAATTCACATGTGTTGTGGGAGGAACCTGACAGGAGGTAATTGAATCATGAGGGCAAGTCTTTCTCATGCTGTTCTGATACTGAATAATTCTCACAAGATTTGATGGTTTCAAAAAGAGTAATTCCCCTGCACAAGCTCTCTCTCCTTGCCTGCTGCCATCCACATAAGACATGACTTGCTCTTCCTTGCCTTCTGCCATGATTGTGAGGCTCCCCCAGCATGTGGAACTGTAAGTCCAGTTAAACCTCTTTCTTTTGTAAATTGCCCAGTGTCAGGTATGTCTTTATTAGCAGCATGAAAATGGACGAACACAGCAAATTGGTACCAGTAGAGTGGGGCATTGCTGAAAAGATACCCCAAAATGTGGAAGCCAATTTGGAACTGAGTTACAGGCAGAGGTTGGAACAGTTTGGATTGCTGATAGGAAAAATGTGGGAAAGTTTGGAACTTCCTAGAGACTTGATGAATGGCTTTGACAAAAATGCTGATCGTGATATGAATAACAAGGTCCAGGCTGAGGTGGTCTCAGATGGAGATGAGGAACTTCTTGGGAACTGGAGCCAAGGTGACTCTTGTTATATTTTAGCAAAGAGGCTGGCATCATTTTGCCCCTACCCTAGAGATTTGTGAAACTTTGAACTTGAGAGAGATGAGTTAGGGTATCTGGTGGAAGACATTTCTAATCAGCAAAGCATTCAAGAAGTGACTTGGGTGCTGTTAAAGCATTCAGTTTTATAAATAGAGAAGAGCATAAAATTTCAGAAAATTTCCAACTGGACAATGCAATAGAAAAGAAAGTCCCAATTTCTGAGGAGAAATTCAAGCTGGCTGCAGAAATTCCCATAAGTAATGAGGAGTCGAATGTTAATCACCAAGACAATGAGGAAAATGTCTCCAGGGAACGTCAGAGGTCTTCATGGCAGCCCCTCCTATCACAGGCCCAGAGGCCTAAGAGGAAAAAGTGGTTTCTAGGGCATGAACCAGGGTCCCCATGCTGTTTGCAGCCTAGGGAGTTGGTGCCCCGCATTCCAGCTGCTACAATCATGGCTGAAAGCTGCTAGATTTCAGAAGATGTATGGAAACTCCTGGATGTCGAGGTAGAAGTTTGCTGCAGGGGAAGGGCTCTCATAGAGAACATCTGCTAGGGCAGTATGGAAGACAAATGTGGGGTGGGAACCCCTCCCCCCCACAGAGTCCCTACTGGGGCACCACCTAGTGGAGCTGTGAGAAGAGGGCCACCATCCACCAGACCTTAGAATGGTAGACCCAGTGACGGCTTGCACCACGTGCCTGGAAAAGCAGTAGACACTCAAAGCCAGCCTGTGAAAGCAGCCAGGAGGGAGGCTGTACCCTGAAAAGCCACAGGGACAGAGCTGCCCAAGACCATGGGAACCCACCTCTTGCATCCCAGTGTGACTTGGATGTAAGACAAGGGGTCATAAAAGATCATTTTGGAGCTTTAAGATTTGTCTGCCCCACTGAATTTCAGACATGCATGGGACCTGTAGCCCCTTTGTTTTGGCCAATTTCTCCATTTGGAATGGCTGTATATACCCAATGTCTGTACCCCCACTCTATTTAGGAAGTAAGCTAACCTGCTTTTGGTTTCACATGCTCATAGGTGGAAGGGACTTGCCTTGTCTTAGATGAGACACTGGACTGTGGACTCTGAGTTAATGCTGAAATGAGTTAAGACTTTGGGGGACTGTTGGGGAGGCATAACTGGTTCCAAAATGTGAGGATGTGAGATTGGGGAGGGGTCAGGGGCAGAACGATATGGTTTGGTTCTGTGTACCCACCCAAATCTCATCCTGAATTCCCACATGTTGTGGGAGGGACCTGGTGGGAGATAACTCAGTCATGGGGGCAAGTCTTCCCCATGTTGTTCTCATGATCGTGAATAAGTCTCATGAAATCTGATGGTTTTAAAAATAGTTCCTGTGCACAAGCTCTCTCTCTTTGCCTGCTGCCATCCATTTAAGACGTGACTTGCTCTTCCTTGCTTTCTGCCATGATTGTGAGGCTTCCCTAGCCACGTGGAACTGTAAGTGCAATTAAACTTCTTTCTTTTTCAAATTGCCCAGTGTCAGGTATGTCTTCATCAGCAGCGTGAAAATGGACTAATACATCTACCATATACAAAAACCAACTTTATCTGGAATAAATACTTAAATGTAAGACCCAAAACAATGACACTATTAGAAGAAAACATTGGAGAAACAACACTTCAAGACATTGGTCTGGGCAAAGATTTTATAGTTAAGATCTTAAAAGCATAGGCAACAAAAGCAAAAATAGACAAATGAAACTATATCAAACTAAAAAGTTTCTGCATAGTAAAAGAAACAACAAATTGAAGAGACAACTGGCAGAATGAGAGAAAATATTTGCAAACTATTCATCTGTCAGGGACTAATATGCAGAATATACAATAAGCTCAAACGACTCAACAGCAAAAAAAAAAATAATCCAGTTTCAAAATGGGTAAAGTATCTGAACAGACATTTCTCAAGAGATGACATACAAATGGCAAACAAGCATATAAATATGTTCAATATCACTACTTATTAAATAAATGGAAATCAAAACCCCAATGAGATATCATCACACCCCAGTTAGAATGGGTATTCTCAAAAAGATAAAAAATAAGAAATAATGACAGGGATGCCGAAAAAGGAGAATTCTTATACAGTGTGAGTGGAAATATAAATTAGTACAGCCATTATGGAAAACAGTATGGATGCTCCTCAAAAAAGTAAAGATATAACTACCATATGATTCAGCAATTCCACTACTGGGTATATATCTAAAGGAAAGGAAATCAGTAAGCCAAAAACATGTTTATTGCAGCACTATTCACAATTGCCAAGATGTGGAATCAAACTATCTATTAACAGATAAATAAATAAAGGGAATATGGTATTTATACACAATAGAATACTCTTCAGCCATAAAAAAGAATGAAATCTGTCATTTATGGCAACATGGATGAGCCAGGAAGAAATTACGTTAAATTAAATAAGCTAGGCACACACACAAAATAAATACTGTGTGTTCTCATTCATGTCAAAATTGAAAAAGTTGATCTTATGTTAAGTATAGAACAGAACAGTGGTTTGAAAGGCTGGAGAGGATCATGGAAGGAGGTATGAGTAGAGGTTGGTTAAGGGATGCAAAATCACAGCTAAATAGGAAACATAAGTTCTAGTATTATATAGCACTGTAGGGTGGCTATAGTTAATGACAATTATATATTTTCAAAGAGCTAGATGAGAGGATTTTGAATTTTCCCAACGCAAAGAAATGGTAAATGTTTGAGGTGATGAATATGCTAATTATCCTGGTTTGATCACTACATATTGTGTGAATGTAATATAGCACAATGTACTCCAGAATATGAACATTTGTGTCAATTAAAAATAATAATTAAAAACACATATATGTATATATGCTTTAGATTAAGATATATCTATCTATCATCTTTATATCTCTATCTCTATCTCACTGGGCCATATACTAATCTCATTATTGACATGCTTTTCTGATTATAAACATTAAAATTATTTCATCTACCATAAAATTTCTGTATTATTTTTACATGTTAAACTTTATTTATACCTGAAAAGGCTTATTTGATAGCAAAAGAAAAAAACCTCAAAAGACTGAAATTATTATTCTGCATTAGTGTTCTTCTATGTGGTAAAATGATACATTACAATGCCCCAATACTGACAATCTGAGAGGCACAAACTAATTATTTTGTGTGTATCCCTAGCCAGTTTCATTCAATTAGCTCCATGAATCAGTTCAAAAGGTGATTAATTGGCCCTGTTTCATATTGCAGAATTACCATCCTATTTAGGATACATGGAAAGACATTGAGAAACTTTAAATTTAAGTTTAATCACCTTGTCTAAATATTAAAGAGAAATAAAAGGAAGGGTAACTGACATGCAAACCTTCTCTTAGCTAGAACAATTTCCTACTTGCTCTTACCCAGTGATACATTCTGTACACAATATAAAATATCAGCAGTCAACACCTCTGCAAGTGGAATATAGAAACTGCCACTTCTGCTTAACTAGTTGGAGTGATGTGACAAGGATTAGTTATGCATGAGAGGGTACCAGTAGACCCATGTGGTCTCAAAATAATGACTTTCCTTCTTACCCTGAAATCAAATCACCTTAGCTGGGAATGATTAAAAATATTTAATTATTGCTTTGAAATCGAGTATGTTATTTGGTTCTACTTTTTCCACTATTGTGTCATATTTTTAAGTATAATTTTAAGAACCTCACAAAAAATATTGGTATAATTCCATATATACTGTAAACAGATTTATTTCTGAGACCAGAAGCTCTCTTTTTTATGGGTAAGTAAATATTTGCAAGCATGGTTCCATTCCAGTAGAATCATTTTGCAGTCATTTGTTTTGTTTTTTGTTCATTATTTTTGTTTTATACATTTGTAAACAGGTAAGAACAGATTTTTTTTCATAGCAATTATGAAATTAATACTTACACATTTTAATATGGGAGTGCCAGTTTAGCTGCCTGAGAACCAATAAAGAATTTAATTTCCTATTCTCATTTTCACATTTCATGGATCGTAGTTTCAAAGGAGTTCTAATTGTAAGAGTACCAATGTCTGTCAATTAGTAATTCTATTTGACATAGCTAGAAGTACATCATATATTTTAAGCAACTATGTTAGTTTTCTAGAGTGAAACTTCGAGCCTATTGACCCCAAATAAGTTTTGTTACCTACAAAGTTTAAACTGTTTCTTTCCCACAAAACAAACGGTGGTCAATTAATAATGACTTTTGAAAACAGCAACAATGATTTACATATAGTCGGCACTCAAAACTATTTGTTTTAATCAAAGATCATAAAGGTTTTGCAATCTATTTAGAAAGGGAAACATCACACACACACACACACACACACACACCCCTTAGAAACTAACACTTAACACAAATTGACAAAGACTATCAGAAATATTATATAACAGAATGATAGTAAAACCCTGTTCTTGCCTAGTTCTGCCAACATCTACCTATGTGAGATTTTCCAAGCCACACACTTGAAATAAATGTAAAGTGAAGCGGACAGAATTACAATGTTGAAGAATTAGCCCAGGAGGCTAGGAAATAAGATACCTTGGTTAGCAATCCAGCATTTATATAATTCTCTCTAGACTTGTTTCCCGATTTTAAAAGGAGGGTTGAACAAAATGACCTCCTAGGTCTTTTCCATCTCAAGAATGATAAATTTTCATGAAGAGACCAAAACCAATGGCATAATCAAAATTGCTAAAGTTAAGCCCTGACAACTTCCTGAGTTTGATTTTACTTAAAATTTGCTGAAGAAGGCAAATATGAATAAATGAAAGGGAAAGCAAACAGTCATGGTCACAGCACACCTCTTTGCTGAATGGATGAGGAAGCAGAATCAGAATGACAATGATAATCTATATTTTTATATCTCTGTATAATTTACAAAGTGTTTTCCTACAAAATATACACACACCTATTTTAGCCTAAAATAACTCTTTAAAAAATGTAGTAAGCAAATTACCCAGGATCACTAAAGCATATGAAAATTGGAGCCAAATTTCAAAGCAAAGCATTTATAGTCTAGCCTTGCTGTTAACCATAGCTGTGACTCAAATCAGTACCTTTTTCTCCACTTCCTATTTTCTTGCTCCTCAAGGCTTCATTACCTCCCTAACCAATATATTTTTGTGCTTTTCACCATTTATACCTAAAGTAGTCATCCCCTGGCTATGTGTCTCAAATATTGATATACATCCATTTTATTGTCCTCTTTTCCCCATCCGCAGTCTATTTTCTAACCTAGTTTGCTACAAACAAACTTTGAATGTTAAGTGGAATTTCAAATAGAAGAAATACTTGAAGTTCTTCTATTTGAAATTCTATTTAACATTATACAATAGCTAATAAGTTAACCTCTGTGTTCTGACAGCAAATAATAAAAAATTTTAAGTGAGACTAGATAGAAGAACCAGAGCCACCAATTTCTACACATCCTGAAAGTATCTTAAAAGTTTGCAAGAAACTTTACTGTTTTAAATCAATCTGTTTTACACCAATATTCAAGAAACTATTATTATTCAACTTTAAAAGCTTAAAATCATAATTATAATTCCAACAGTAGTGACTTTTGTTGTATTATTCCATCTTCATTAAACATAAAATTACTGTTGACCCTTGAACAACACAGGTTTGAACTGCATGGGTCCACTTATACGTGGATTCTCCTCAACCAAATGTGGATTGAAAATACTGTATTTGCAAGATTTGAAACCCAAATATATGAAGGACCAACTTTTGTATACACTTGGTGATATGGTTTGGCTCTGTGTCCCCACCCAAATCTCTTCTTGTAGCTTCCAAAATCCCCACATTGTGGAAGGGACCTGGTGGGAAATGATTGAATCATGGGGCTGGGTCTTTCCCATGCTGTTCTCATGATAGTGAATGGGTCTCATGAGAGCTGGTGGTTTTAAAAACGAGAGTTTCTCTGCACCAGCTCTCTTAGCCTGCTGCCATCCAAGTAAGATATGACTTGCTCCTCCTTGCCTTCTGCCATGATTGTGAGGCCTCCACAGCCATATGGAACTGTAAGTCCAATAAACTTCTTTCTTTCGTAAATTGCCCAGTCTCAGTTATGTCTTTATCAGCAGGTGAAAATGGACTAATGCAGTACATTGGTACCAGTAGAGTGGGGCACTGCAGAAGATACCCCAAAATGTGGAAGCCAATTTGGAACCAGGCAACAGGCAGAGGTTTGAACAGTTTAGAGGGCTGAAAAGACAGGAAAATGTGGGAAAGTTTGGAACATCCTAGAGAATTGTTGAATGGCTTTGACAAAAATGCTGATAGTGATATGAACAATAAAGTTTAGGCTGAGGTGGTTTCAGATGGAGATGAGGAACTTGTTCAGAACTGTAGCAGAGGTGACTCTTGTTATGTTTTAGCAAAGAGACTGGCAGCATTTTACCCCTGCCCTAGAGATTTGTGGAACTTTGAACTTCAGAGAAATTATTTAGGGTATCTGGCAGAAGACATATCTAAGCAACAAAACATTCAAAATGTGACTTGGGTGTTGTCAAGGGCATTCAGTTTCAAAAGGAAAATAGAGTATAAAAGTTTGGAAAATTTGCAACCTGACAATGCAGTAGAAAAGAAAATCCCATATTCTGAAGAGAAATTCAAGCTGGCTGCAGAAATTTGCATAAGTAATGAGGAGCCGAATGTTAATCACCAAGACAATGGGGAAAATGTCTCCAGTGCAAGTCAGAGACCTCTGCAGCAGCCCCTTCCATCACAGGCCCAGAGGCTTAAGAGGAAAAAGTGGTTTCATGGGCCAGGCCCAGAGTCCCTGTGCTGTGTACAGCCTAGAGACTTGGTGCCCTGCATCCCAGGTTGGCCCCTTTCAGCTGTTCCAGATGTGGCTGAAGGGCCAACATAGAGCTCAGGCTGTGACTTCAGAGGGAGCAAGCCTTAGGCCTTGGCAGCTTCCATGTGATGTTGAGCCCGCCAGTGCACATAAGTCAAGAACTGAGATTGGGGAACCTCTGCCTAGATTTCAGAAGATGTATGGAAATGCCTGGATGACCAGGCAGAAGTTTGCTGTAGAGGTGGGCTGCTCATGGAGAACCTCTGCTAGGGCAATGCAGAAGGGAAAGTGGGGTGGAATCCTCCACACAGAGTTCCTACTGGGGCATCGCCTAGTGGAGCTGTGAGAAGAGGGCCACCGTCCTCTAGACCCCAGAATTGTAGATCAGCTGACAGCTTGCACCATGCACCTGGAAAAGCTGCAGATGCTCAACACCCACCCATGAAAGCAGCTGCAGGGAGGCTGTATCCTGCAAAGCCATAAGGGCAGAGCTGTTCAAGACCACTGGAATCTACCTCTTGCATCAGCATGACCTGGATGTGAGACATGGAGTCAAAGGAGATCATTTTAAAGCTGTAAGATTTGACTGCCCTGCTGGATTCTGGATATGCCTGGGTCCTGTAGCCCCTTTGTTCTGGCCAATTTCTCCCATTTGGGATGGCTGTATTTACCCAATTCCTGTACCCTCATTGTATCTAGGAAGTGACTAACTTGCTTTTGATTTTACAGGCTCATAGGCAGAAGGTACTTGCCTTGTCTCAGAAGACGTTGGACTGTGAACTTTTGAGTTAAGGCTGAAATGAGTTAAGGCTGAAACGAGTTAAGGCTTTGGGGGACTGTTGGGAAAACATGAATGGTTCTGAATGTGAGGACGTGAGATTTGGGAGGGGCCCGGGGTGGAATGATACGGTTTGGCTCTGTGTCCCCACCCAAATCTCATTTTGTACCTCCCATAATTCCCACGTACTGTGGGAGGGACCTGATGGAAGATGATTGAATCATGGGGGGGATGTTCTTGTGATAGCAAATGGGTCTCGCACAATCTGATGGTTTTAAAAATGGGAGTTTCTCCGCACAAGCTCTCTCTTAGCCTGCTGCCATCCACATAAGATATGACTTGCTCCTCCTTGCTTTCCACCATGATTGTGAGGCCTCCCCAGCCATGTGGAACTGTAAGTCCAATAAACTTCTTTATTTTGTAAATTGTCCCGTCTCAGGTATGTCTTTATCGGCAGTGTGAAAACAGACTAATACACTCAGTTTCTCAAGGCTGACTTCGGGACCTGGAATATGCACATGTTGGTATTTCACGAGAGTGGCAGAACCAATGCTGGGAGTATATCCTATGAGAACTGTACTTTTTTTGTGGGCAAGACTGAAAACTATCAGTTCAAAGGAGAATTATAAACATCCAGCAGAATTCAAAATTCAACACAACCATTTGAACAGGACAGGATATATTTCCTTTATAAGTTATCTACCACATTACCAATTTACAAATAAAATTATTCAATGGTTACAAATTGTTCCCTTATTAGGAAAAAAATTATCTTCTATCTGTATCAGTAGGCCATTGTTGATTTGTAGACTGCTATGGGGATCAATCAAATCTTATTTTTCTAAAATGTTAACTGTGTTTCAATATTTGATATTTCAAAAGGTGAATCAAAAGAAATCAAATATCCAAGAAATAGATTTCTTTCTTTATATCATTTAACTCACTAAAAAGAAGTGCTTTTCAAAATCTACATATAATACAGTGATGGTATTTTTCAACTACTAAACATCTGAATAATCTGATTGCTAAAAATAGTATTATTTATAGATATAACATAAAATAATCTTTTAAATGTTTAGGGCCAAAAATACTTCAAAGTTTTCTCACATAATGAAACCATTATGAAATTTCTACATTTGAATGTCTCTTTCAAAAACATAGTTTTATAAGATTAGGCACTTGGAACCACTTAGGACAAATTTAAATGGATTTATATTTCTATACTAATTGTAAACTTCCTTTTCAGTCTATGTCCTGATAATGATGCATCTGCTACATATATATTACTGGCACTCTTTGAATGTCATTGCTAGTTCAGAGAAATGTGATTGTCACTTTTTAGTGGCTGTTCTAAAAAGATATTATGTCTTGCGTTCCAACAGTATGCTTAACACCATAAAAAGCTTTTTGAATTCTCTTATTTCCTCAATAACTGCACAGGTAAATCTCTTACAGCTATTCATGATATTAATGATATTACTGTTTTTTAATTTTTTGGAGAGTACTACCTCAAATTTGAGACCAAACAGTATTTTTTTAACAATATGCACACATTCAGATTTTTCAATGCCTTCCAAAATTCTAGTGTGATCATGCATACCCAATCTTTTTTTCACAACAATTTCCAACACTACAATGGACCAGTCTCATGGCTTTTGGCACATCCTGCACCTATTCCTGTTTCTAATATATTCCTTATGCTCCTCTTTTTGGATGGAACATCAGTTTTCTTTAGCTCTTTAGCTCTAATTATTAATACTGTATTATTCTAAGTTAAGTCAAACTGAACTTTTCAAAACCTTCAGAAGACTATAGCACATAGTGATCCTGAAATTCTCTGAAAATTCTATTGTACATACAGTCTTCAATATCACATAAGTTCACAATACTTTTTTTTAAACTTCAGGTTTGTCTGTTATACATCTACAAGTAGATTACAAATTTCTGGTGAATAAAGGCAAAGACTGATAATTCATTATTTGTTGTCACCCATATCCCACCAAGATATAATTAGCTGTAAGCCCTCATACTGCTTCAAATAAAGTAAACATTATGTTCCTACAACACATCTATCTGGAAAATAGTGCCAGCCTCTCTGTGCTTCATGCAGTAACTGGCCTATCATCATTAGTTTTGAGGTGAAAAAAAAAATACTTGCCTTATTTGAGGAAACTATTTTCTGCTTACTCCAACTATGTGATTAAAATAAGGATTGCCTATCACGGGACCAACTCCTCCCAGCCACACATACAGTTTTACAATGAGACCTGGGCCAATCAGAGACCTTCTCTGAGGTTTTCCAAATTGGAATTAAGGGAAGAAGAGAACCTTATTCTTTGAATGGCAAGGTTACGAAGGTATGAGACTGGAAGATGTTGTCAGCTATTGTCCAACTTTGTAGAGTTAATCTGTGAGAATAACACTAACACATGGTGAAAAGCATAGATAGTTGAGAAGGAAGAAGAGTGGTTTCTGGATTTTCTAGTTCCTGTTTCAGTTATTTCTGAGGTCCCAAAATGTCTTTGCCCATTATTAGCTGGGTAACTTCAACCCTTTGAGGGAATATGCACTCAAAGGCTAACAATCTAAAAGAAGAGATTATGGATTATCTCAATGTATTTCTTTTTTATTGTGGACTTTTCCTAAATTTAATTCAAGAAACATTTCTTTACAAAGAAGCAGATACAAATAAAAGCTATCAATTAACATGTAAATTACATTACTATTTATAAGTAAAATAGTGTAATAGATCAAACTAATACTCTTTCCTACAACTAACCTAGACACTTTATAAAGTATGGAAAGACAAGAAAATACTACACAGGACCTAGACAAGAATAACAAGATTCATGTGAATCTTTGGTATGATTAAAATAACTCAAACATGAGAGAGAATGAGGGCAACTACTTTGCCTTCAACCCAATGTTTTGACTAGAGACATATTTCACAAAGAAAATATGATTGAAGTGGTGCCTTTGTCTGTAACAGTAACCTTCATTCTTGAATCAAAATTAATATCTTATAATCCATTTCATATTGGAGAAATGTTCTAACTGGTTTTTAGAAATATTTTATTACTTAAATAGTATTGTGCTCATTGTCTATGTTCATCGACAAAATTCTAAGAAAGAGACCCTTTGCAGAGTCTTTAGCCTTTAATCTTAAAATATCCCTGTCAACTAGACAAATAGAAAGCCATTAATACAGAAATACAATAATCTGCTATAATTAAGAAATTGTTCAAAATATTCTTGCAATTGCTATTACTATGATTACTACAACCAATAAATCAAGATCTCTGCAACATTGAAAATTAAGTATGATCTATCCAATGCCTTCAATTTTACTTTCTAGAGCAGTCCTTTCTTATCCATCTGTGCGAAGAAACAACCTAGCTTATTTTAGTGGATAAGACCGGATTGTTTTTAAAATCTGTTATTATAATATAAATGAAAACACACAACTTTCTAAAAATAATCTATTCCTTTTTCCATTTATTGCTGTTGTTATTATTTCTGGAACAAAAATCATAAAAAAGATTCAAAGTTACATTGTGCATATGTAAATTATTTTGCAGGTAATTTGTTAATGCTAATAACACTGCTATAGTATATTTAATAATAATTTTCTGTTTTGATGACAGCCAAAAGCAAATCTAGATTATATTTACCAAATTATCCAGTCAGTTAACAAGAAAATGAAAGGTTTTAACACCTGTTGTTTGTCACCTCCTCTGACTCAAATTAGGGGCAATGTCACAAGTACTTGAAACTCTCTCATACTTAAGTGAGTAACATCTATTTCCTGTAATAAAAATTAAGAAATCCATTTGTAAATCAACTATCATTTTATAGCTAGTTGTAACTTATTAAATATTTAATCATGCAAAATCCAACACGTCAACAATCAAATATGTTCAAAATAAATTAATAGTGTTCACGCTTATCAATTGTGGTTTGTTCAATAAATGGGTACAGTACATTATAAAAGGTGTATGTATAAAAGTTCTTTATTATTCAACTTTCCTACTAAAAGGAAGAGACCCAGGAGAGAGAGGACGCTAAAATGCACTGAAACCTAAAATATATTGGCACAACAACCTTTTATCATAGACGTTATTATCTCCATTTACAATTAGGGTAATAGAGGCTCAGGAAATGTAAATAAATTGCCCCCGATTGCACAGCTAGAAAGTAATATAGCTTATTTGAATCCAGATGTATGTGGCTCTTAAGCCTTTATTTTCTTTTTTGCTGTTGCTTCCTGACTTCTCATACCCCTTACAAACAAATAGACAGATAATAAAAAGTTATTAAGCAATTTGAGATGTTTTGAGTTCCATACAAAAAAAAAACCCTACCTTAAGTAATTCTTAATGAAGGCAAATGCACAGAGGTAGAAAGTATATAAATGGAAAGAGCAGTACTTCTCAAAGTATCTACACATAAAGGAATAGTTTGTTTTAGTTTGAAACTGCTACTCTGTAACACTTTTTAAATATAGTAAAAATAAATTACTAGAAAAAATGTCATGTGTTTGCATGTTATAACAATGTCAAACTTATATAAAATTTCCTAAATAGTCTCAACTTTAGTACTTATATCATAGAAGAGCAGCACCAATCTATGGCCCATACTTTCAGTAATACTGAGCTATATGATGAATGAGAATAAGCCAATAATGTTAATGTATATTAGCTTGTATATTAAAAGTATATTATGCATCTAGCTTTTATTGAAATAAAAAGTGATTCCTATCCCCCAAACAATTGTTGCAAATTCTTCTTACTTCATTAAGCTGCTGTTCATGCTAATTTAGTATGAAAAAAACACAAAGGTCTGTTTAAGAAAGTTGAATATAGAATAAAATGTATACTGTCTTAATAAACCAGGTAGAGAGAAGAAATGGAGACCTGTCCATTCCAAAGATGTTCATTTTTGTTTTGATTTTATATATATTATTGTTAATAAGCATTAACATTGCTAATTAATTTTGAATATGGTAATCATTATTCTGTAGTTAAAATCATTTCATCTTTCTGACAGGCTCAGGGGGTGTGAATTATTCTTACTGAATATATTGATAATCACTGCAATGGGAAAATAAGATGACTAATGTTGTCTTTATCCTTTCTGTCAAAGCTGGCGTATAAAAAGAGGTTTCCACACTTGCCATTTTCCAAAACATGGCAGCAGTTCATAATACATCCCTAACTGCATTTTGACAAAGTGAAAATTTGTTTTACATCATAAGATCTGGGCAATGATTCTAGAAAAAAGTGCCAATTAAATGAAGAAAACAGAAAAACATGAAATAGATTTTTCCCATAGCATAGTAAGTAGCTTTGTATATCATACTACATGACAACACTGTGATTCAATTTTTAATTTTCTTTTTCAAATGTTACTAACCATAGAGTATACTTAACAATAGTGCATATGGTAATGAGATCAGTATTTACTGGTTACTTTAAATAATTATCCATTTTTTATAACTTTGGAATAAAACTATCTTATTAATTTTGGTATATGGATAAAACTACAGCTTACTGATATTGGAATCTTCATTTATTTCATATTTTCTTTTTCTCAGAGTTCATAAGATATCTAATATGAGTTTATGGTAAAGTTTTGAATTAACCAAATAGCATCCATCAAAATCTATGCAGAGCTATATTATGAAAATAATCTTTCATGACAACATGAAATTTAACCATTATATGTTTTAATATTCACATTAATCCTGAATAGGAAAAAAGGTGGCTTTGATAAGTACTTCATAATAGCTAACAAAATTCAACCAATTGTAGAAAATTCCTTAAAATTATACTTTGATAGTGAAATACAATATTAAAGTTTGAAAATCATAAAATAGATAACAAACACTTTTTTCAGTTATTTTGTAGATGACACTATTTCCACTTGATTGTCCCAAATAAAGAAAATAGTAAATTTGAGATGATACAGAAGCGAATTAATGGACCAATATGCCTCAAAAAATACAGACAAAATAGTGATTTCTTTTTTTTGGTATTTGCTCAGTGATGTCACATATATGGTACTTTGCAAATAGGGGTTCAGTAAATGATTGTTTAATTGAAACATTTTAATATAGGAGGCATAAACGAGTAATAAGGTTCAAAGTAGCTATTTTCTGGTTACTGAAGTGACACTGACTGTGCCTGTCTCACACTAGTATTAACTTCATATTGTGTTGGCAGAGAAAAGCTTTAACTGATGTTAGTATTACTGGAATGGCCAGCATGGTATGGTATTAGTATGTCTCAGCAGCCAAAAAAATAACATGTGGCACAGCAACAACTTGTCCCAAGCTTCAAGGGGGGCATGGCTTTGGAGATCTGTATTCTGTATTAAAGGCTTCTATGAACAAACTTTCTGAGAGTCTTGAAGTTCCTGAAGGTTTTGTCCTTGTTTTGCTCCTCTTCTCAGTCTTTTTGATCCACTCATCTACTTTATAATTTCCACATCCACAAAACTCTCTAGCCTTAGTCTCTCCTAATACAGTCAAGTTCTTATGTTGGGTAGGCATTTCCAACAGAATACTCCAGAGACATCTTAAAATAAACTTGCCAAAACATAAACTAATCACCATTTCCTGACACCTGGCCATTCTTTTTTTTTTTTTTTTTTTTGTCAATTCAAAGTCTTGCTCTGTTGTCCTTCAACCTCCTGGTGGGCTCAAGGGTTCCTAGCAGCTCAGCCTCCAGAGTAGCAGGGACCACTGGCTCACACCTCCATGCCCAGCTATTGGTCTCAAACTTCTGGCCTTAAAAGGTCCTCCTGCTTAGGCTTCCCAAACTGCTGGAATTACAGGTTTGAGCCACCACAATGGGACCATTCTCCATCTTATAGCCTCTATTTCTGTTGGTTGCGTCAATATCACCTAAGCCCTTAAAGTAGAAAGCTTACAAATATTCTTAATTCTTTCTTCATAGTCTACATCTCCAACTTACTACTAGCACCTCTCGCTATGCTGGCTTTACAGACAGGCAATCTGTGCAGTCACATGGAATCCCTTGCTTGGAAGGGTCCAATGCTTCTCTGTGCTCTCAGCTGTTCTCTGCTCTGCAGTCATCATGAGTCACTTCTGAACAAGAAGCTCTGCATTTTCTTGCACCAGGCCCTGCAAATTACATAGACAGCCCCGTCTCCCATGTCCTTCATCCTCTGTAAAACATGTGTTAGCCTCTAATCATGCCATTAAATTTCTCACTTCCCTATCTTTGTGTTCATTTTCCCTCTGCTGAGAATGTTCCATTTGCTGATCAAATCCTCAAATACACATTTCTGGTGCCACCTCCTCCAGCAAGCCTTCCCTGCATAATTAAGCTAGGTTAAGCACTCCCATAATAATTCTATCATTTCAATTATAAGAATATGCTATTATTACCTACTCATGAATCTCTTTTATTCTATGAGGGGGAAGAAGTAGGAATTATTTCACAACTAAGCTAGTGACATGCGAAAAACACACAATTATGTGTTATTGTATGAATGAATAACATGATGAAAAAATAATATAACTCTGCTATGAAGTCTTATGAATTAGAACAAAAAGTTATTGGGGTTTTATTTTTTATTTAAAAGAAAATAATAATAATATTTGTATTACCAATTCTATATCCTAAACAGTTTTGGTATCTATCCACTTCTCCCTAGTTCCTTCTTTACCCTCACTCAGTCCAATCACTTTCATCTCTGAACTATATCATTGTAATGAACTCTCTTGCCTTCCCCCAGTCCTTTCCCCACAATACAGCCAGAGGGATCTTTTGAAATACACCCATAGCAATTATTCTTTGCCTATATCTTCCATATTTCAGCTTAAATATTACTTCCTCAGTGATGCCTGGAAAAGTTACTTAGCCCCATAAATTAAAACATGCCACATCCCCACCAAACACACACACACTCTCTCTCTCACACACACACACACACACACACACACCTTTAATGACTTTCATTGCATTTTCTCTTTTTAACATTTAGCTGACTTTGTAATTTATAAATTTTATAACTTAATAAAGTTTGTCTCCCTCACTAGAGCAAAAGCTTTAAGTTAGGAATTATGTCTACTTGGCTGCATCACTAGTAAACCTAGCAGATAGTAGGTGTCAAAAACCATTTTGTCAAATTAATGTACATAGCAGTATTAGGTAAACACATGGCATAGGAATTTTAAAAAACTCAAAAATGTACATATCCTGATGTCAAAATATCATTCTCATTCTCTCTACCCTCTTCAATATAATGGTTTATATTGGTTATACTGATTCATGGTACTTCATATTGCATTGAATGAAACTGCAACTATTTTAGGTATTTCTGAAGATTTCTAAAAATTATTCGGTAGTGTCTTTGTTTAGATTGTATGTCTCAGTTTTTCCCTGAAGACGCTATTGAGCATATGAGAATTTAAGGGAAATAATGCAAAAGGTACCAAACAAAACTTTATGAAGAGTAAATACTACTTTCCTCATATATACATTAACACAAATTAAAATGTTTTATAACTATGCAACTGGGAGCCATAAAAATATTTTCCTATATCAAACTCACTGGGCTTCAAACATTATTTTTAAGTATATACCCTCAAGACAGCCACTTGAGCATACAATAACTCTTGCATCATCATGAAGCAAAACCTAAAGACAATACCACTTTAGTAGTCTATATAGAATTATGAAGATCTTATTAACTATTTTTAGCTTCTGTTCTTTTCATAATGGCCTTTGGAACATTGATTCTTTCACATTCTAACTCCCTAAGCCTCAGTTTCCTCACCTATAAAATAGTATAGTAATGGTACCCACATCATAGTGTAATTAAAAAGATTAAATGAAATGATCTATGTAAAACACTTAGCATAATGTTTGCCAACTTGTGAGTATCCAATAAATCTGAATAATAATAACTACTCAAAACTTCATTAGGGTCTAGAAATCACAGAAATAGAAATAAAAATGACAAAGCAATACAAAGTTCTAGCTGGAAGGCAAAACTCAAAGCTTAAAGAGTGTCTGTGTCTGTCAGGCAGTTTGACTGTCTCTCATTAACTACTCTCTGGCACTTGTTTTTCTTCCTATACTTCTGCCACTTTGATACCCAGGCAAAATTACACCTCCAATGTAATCACATAAGGAATGCAAAAGGAACCTTTACAATTAATCTGACTGAAAAGTAGACATGGACGATAAATGTGCAGTACACCCTCAGGACCACAAACACTTTACATTTATCTCTATTTATCCACATGTCAATTAAGGAACCAACTTGCTGTAAGTCTTTTAATAAGAAGTATTCATTCCCAACTAAAGTTGCCAAATTCCTATAATTCAAATCTATATTTGCTGGTGACTTTTAAATGAAAAGAAAACATGTTTTTAAAAGCAATGTTCCCTTCTTGAATATTTCCACTTTATTGCTTTTGAATCGCTCAAGTTCAAATGAGACAATTAAATGCTGTGTCTTTTTTTGTTCAGAGGCAAGATGAAGGTAATTTGCTGCTTCATGCATCTGTTTCCTCATCAGCACAGTGAGGACTAGGCTAATTAGGGGATGAAAACAATATGGTCATATGGATAGGCCAGATTGCTTGTCACTCAGTTATTCAATATGTGGGCTCTGTTTTGAGGACAGGAAACAGATAATGATTCTCTGGCATCTCTCTTGCAATGTGTGAAAAGAAAGAACAGGGAAGTGTTCAGATGTTTACCTGCTTATTTTTAGCCTTCATCCTAGAAATAATCTTACTGGGCTGTGTCTTTCATTTTGTCTTTACAAGAATAATCTTTATTAGAAAGCTTTGACCACGGCCAGTAATGTCCAAAGAGAATGCAAGAACCCAATCAAGTAACTTGAGTTCTGTTCAATTCATTCAAGTTCATTATTCTGTAATATTCTATGGGCCAGAAAAATTTTATCCAAACACAAGTAAATGTGCCCCAATTTCAGAAAGTCTAATTTACCTAAATAGATTTAGTCAGAAAAAAAATTAACATTTGAAAATATAAGATTAATTACAGAGCTTATACCAGGCATGTTTTCTGGTACCAGTCTGTCCTCAGTCATTTGTAATGGGGAGAATTCAGACTCAAGGACAGCCTTTCCCAGGCCTGGCTTGGAAAGGTGAATTAGTACAACTAGGTTCTCTTTCAGCTGTTTGAACTAGGAAATCCCAAAGAAAGTTGAAAATACGCATTGAGAGTTTCATAAGTAAGCACAAGCAAAAGTTATGAATAAATATAAAATATAAGTGAGCGAGAGTAGTTCAGTGATAGAGATAGAAGTCTAGAACAGATGCACAGAAATAAGCAGAAACAGTCTGAGACAGAGAGAGAGAGAGAGATGAGGAAAGGGAAAGAACAATTCCTATTTCTGAAAGCTTTAGGCTCCCATTGTCCTGAAAGTTCCAGGTCTCTAATGCCAGGAAGCCTATAAACATCAGTTCCAATGGGCCTGACCATTCTGGATGCCCTATCTTTGAATTTTCCAGAGACCACTATCTCTCTTATTAATAATATCATAACCTAAATGCCACCAAGACCTCCAACTGGATAAGGTCACAAGTTTCTCAAGAGATAAGTAAAAATTGGCTGACATACCTTCATCTCAAATATTGTCAGAGACACTGCGTCTCTCCCCAAATCTCCAAAGATGAGTTTGTGGGTAGGAATGATGATTTAGCTTGTCCTCTTCAGCTCTGGCTTTGGATTCCCACTTTTCCTACATTCCCTAACTGCACCCTACATTTCACTTACAGCATTGCTATGCTTTTGTTGTATCATGATTGCCCCACTGGGCACTATGCCAAGCCCTTCATTCCCCAAAGTGTCATATATTCAGGAATGTTTGTATGGCTGACTCTATTAAAATCTGGAACCAGAATGATTGTTACATTACAGCCAATAACTTAAATGCCAGGCATCCCTATTCTTAAAATTTCTCAGTCATTCTTCTCATAAAGGAACTTCTATTCATTATCTTCTCTACTTAAGCCCCATCTTCCTGCCATGTTGACAGACTCCCTTTATCTCCCCTGATTGTCTCTTTAAAGCCCCCAATTCCTTATAGCTCTCTCAGAGCTACCTCTTTCTCTCTTTCTCTTTCTCATAGCCACCCAGTCTATGACCAGAGCATCCTATACTTATAAACCATGAAGGATGCCAATTAAACCATGCTCTGAAACATAGTACCTTGTACCCCCAAGAGAAATTCTTAAGTTGCAATTTAAGAAAAGCAACTTTTTATAAACACAAGAGCACCCAATATTGAGTACTCACTGTGTGCCGAGCACTATGCTTAAAAGTCATTAACTCATTAAATTCCTCTCTCTCTCTTAATTTGAAGGTTCTATTAACATCCCTACTTTAATGATTAAAATTGTGTGAGGCTCACAATATTAGGAAGTAACAGCATCTGAACTAGAACCAAAATATCCATTCACAATCACCATAATTCTGCCTGTCTGATTGCCCCACATGTAACATTACAACAAAGCTGTGCGCTGATGATAGAAAATACATTTAAAATTTATCTGAGATATATGTTCTGTGGAAACGATTAGCTCTAAAACTGGCAAGAGACTAGAATTGAAACAGGTAGCACACAGAGAGGTTCTGATGAAAGTGAATGTCATTTTAACAGAGGACTTCATGATGATTGCTGCCTAATAGTAGGTCATGGCCTCACACAGAAAATCTCCAATGTACATTCCTGCATTTATGATAATTCTACTTTTTTCTGTTATGTTGACAAGCAAAAAAAATGTCCTATAGGTATTTCTGTATATTTGAACTTCTCAATTTAAAGCACCATTAAATTCTCACTTTTAACTCTTGTGGGAATTAATTATTACTTAGATGAAGAACTTATTTTCAACTCTGTCTCTAGGCAAGTGAACAACCTCAAAGGAAGATAGTACTTAAAATACCTGATAACAATTTATAAAAAATATTTTATCTATTCAATAAAATATGACATTTCATTGAACATCTATGTAAAACAAAGACTCCTGTTACTTGTGAAATTGGACCTTGTTAATATATGTATACTATTAAGTACACTTTACTGGAAAGAAACAGTATGTAAAAAGCTTGGCACATTGAAAAAACCAAAAAGAGGCCAGTGTGGCTGTAGCATAGGAAGGAGGAGCAAAAGAAAGATAAGAAGGCATCAGATTAGGGATGCAAGGCTTTCTCGGCCATGATGGAGATTTTGGATACTGTTTAAAGAAAAAAATATAAAACTTCTAAAGATAGCTTGATAGTATTTTCCTTGAGTCTTGAAATAAGAACTAAAGAGCTACTCTATTCTTATCCCAACCATTCAAAGATAGTGCCTCCCTATATAATGTGTGCCATGCAGTATGTAAGTATCATGTCTGTGAATTTAATTGTAGTGTGCTGTTGCTTGTGCCAATAGCAGGGAGACACCACAGCGAGGCAAACAAGCAAGCCATATGTGCTGTTGGCAACATTGACACACTGTACAGTTATGGCATATGCCTTGAGTATCTCAAAATTATGTTGTTGGTAGTTTCATTGCTATATTTGATTATATATTTAAGTTTATTTGGAGGCTTTTAAAAGGAAATGATTTCACACTACTAATCTTATGATTATGCACTTAGCAGCTAATAACAATGTGCTATTTGCTGGAAGGAATATACGTTTGTAGACAAGTTTCCTGAATTAGCTTTTTAATTTGCATAAACATAATTGCCCTCTCAATTTTAAAGCCTTTAAAATTTTGTTATTTTGAACAAAATTTAGTATGCTGATGTAAAGTCACTTTAAACATCTATTCTACAACCTTGACTAATGTTGTGTTAAGTGTACATGTGTGCATACAACACATATATACATATAAATACACATATGTAAGTTATAGGTATTGTATTATATATCTCTCTATATCACATTTATGTTACAGAATATATCTATAAATTACATACAACAAATTATATCATATACATTATATATGTAAGTTATATATACATCTTTAAGTTGTAGATATGTATCTCATACACACACCCACATACATGACTTTGTATACCCATATATATGAATGCTTTTTTGAAAGCAGCTTTTAATGCATTAGTATGTTAAACATCTTCCAAAGGTACAATTTGCTCATTATTTTATTTAAAAAATCACTCTATGCAAATTTTATACCAAAGGATAAATTCTAACACAGAAAGCACAAAGAGATTCTAGTAGAACATTTCTTTCTTTCTCTGCCAAATAAAACAAATGAGAAACTCTAAAAGAAGTCACTGACCCTTGAATCAAATTCCAGTTTCTCTAATATCAAGTATGTGACCAATGGGAAATGTACCCCTTGAGCTCCAATCTTTTCAACGTTAAAACAACAATATATTTGCAAAGCTGCAGTAAGATTAAGGAGATAATGCCTGACACCCAGAAGAAGCACAACAAATACTAATTTTCTTCTCATCTAGTTTGGAAAATGTCTTCAGCAGCATTCCATGAAAAATTATTCATAGCAATGTTTCTCAAAGATGAAGCACCCACAAACAATACCTGCAAACTGTTGCAGAGCTGTAAAGTATTTAAAGAAAGCTGAAAAAATTACATTTTCATCCATATATTTCCAGATTGACATATTGCATGTTTAAAAGAGTTCAGTACCGGCAAATTACACTTAGCTATTTAGAGAGTTATTGGTTTTAAGTCTTCTCTATACGGCAGGCCTGGTGATGGTAGCAGCAATTGAGTCTTGTGAACCCAAAATGTAAACCTAAGTTAATAAGGTAATGGCACACATCCCACTTCTCTATAAACAGTCTGGAGATTTACTCTTAAGTTTAGGTACATTTCTTTGAACATTTAGAGTAAATTTCAAACTGTGTTGACACTGACCACACTACAGACTTTCAATTCATAAGCATGTTGGTAAATAAGATGTGCTTCACTTGCAAATGACTGAATGCTGGCTGAGCTAAATTTGAAAACCCAAATCAAAAACAAACCAACAAAAACTCCCACCATGCCTCTGATTGAATGTGTTAAAGTCTGCAGAAATAAATCCACAACTGAGTTTTCTTAGGAAATAGAATACTTCTTCAGCTACTGAGAGAATATGAATAAGGGTTTGAAATAAGAGGAAATGTGGTATAGCAATCAGCCATAACTTCCATAATTTGGATGGTATTTTAGAATTATTTTAAAATCTTTAATCTCATTTGATTCTTGCCAACATCCTGAGATGAATTTTATTATTTTACAAATGAAAACCTGAGACTCCAAAAGGTTTAGTAACACTTTGGGGATTACGCAAGGCAAATAAACCTTAGGAGAAATTTAACAAGATACTTGAAGTTAGAAGGAAGTAAAATATTTAACTCAACTTCTTTGTTTTGTTTGTTTATTTGTTTTTTGAGACGGAGACTTGCTCTGTTGCCAGGCTAGAGTGCAGTGGTGCTATCTCAGCTCACTGCAATCTCTGTCTCCTGGGTTCAAGGGATTCCCCTGCCTCAGCCTCTTAAGTAGCTGAGACTATAGGCGTGTGTCACCATGCTCGGCAAATTTTTCTTTTTTTGTATTTTAACAGAAATGGGGTTTCACCATGTTGGCCAGGATGGCCTCAATCTCCTGACCTAGTGATCTGCCCACCTCAGCCTCCCAAAGTGCCGGGACTACAGGTGTGAGCCACTGTGCCCAGTCCCTTGTTATTTTTTGACAACTTAAAAATTTGATTAGGATTAGATAGGTACTAGAATAAGTACCTTCTGTTTCCCAGCCTAGCATTCTTGCCACCATATAGTTCTGCCTTGCGAGTAGATAGATAGCACAGGATGAATGGCCAGAGAGGCCAATCATTTCCCTACTCTCAGTGAGCTTAAAACAAAAAGACAGGTACCCACAGAGTGACCACTTAACCCACTCGACTCTCAAAGCAAAGGTCATACCATCTGCTGAGCTTCTATTCCTGTCTTCCTGTGAAATTCACTGGAACAGATGACTGACATGATGCTCTCAGTGCTCATAATTTTTGCAGGAGGAAAATTAAACAGATAATTAAAGAGCATTCAGGATTCATAAGTATTGTTGATTACATTTTAGAGGTGAATCCACATCAATCAGAGGTAATTCTCATTGAATTTCCCTTGTTAAAATACTTATTTTTATCTAAAGAAAAGTTATTTGGAGTGTCTTTTCCTAATGTTAGACTTCTTTGACATTAAGTTTTTAAAAACCTCATAAGTGCTAAGGACGCTTTCTAAATTTCTTACATATTTGTACCTAGTAAATGAAGTTCTTAACTAAAATATTTCAGACCCAATAGCCAATGCTCCACATTTCTCCATAGAAAGTATCTATATAGTTCAGAAACTAAATGTTTTCTCTTCTCTTTGTCTAAAGAGAATATCTTGATTTAGGTCTTTAACTCCTTCTGGAACTCTTTCAAGAAGCCTCACCCATTGACTCTTTCTAAATCTGCTATTAATTTCAAAAGCACAGAATCTAATCTTGTCATCATGTTCTTTTTTTTTTTTTGAGACTGAGTCTTGCTCTATTGCCCAGGCTGGATTGCAGTGGCGCAATCTCAGCTCACTGCAAGCTCTGCCTTCAGGGTTCACACCATTCTCCTGCCTCAGTCTCCTGAGCAGCTGGGACTACAGGTGCCTGCAACCACGCCCCTCTAATTTTTTTAATTTGTAGTAGAGACGGGGTTTCACCATGTTAGCCAGCATGGTCTCGATCTCCTGACCTCGTGATCCACCCACCTCGGCCTCCCAAAGTGTTGGGATTACAGGCATGAGCCACTGCGCCTGGCCTGTCATCATATTCTTTAAACACTTTTCAGTTGCTTCTGGAGAGGTATTAATGTTCTTTTACATTTTTCTATACATATGCTGTATTTCAATGAAAAAAAAGCTAAAAATAAAAACTCAGTGTTCTAAATCCCAGTTGTGACTTCTGGACCATCACTTGAAACCTTCTATAAAATACTTGTTTCATTTAACTAAGTGAAGGGACAATAATAGAATGTAATCTAAAGTTCAGTCTTCCCTAAACTCAAAGTAAGATTTGCTTGTGGATAGTAGTTACTTCTTCTCCTTGCATGAACCAAGTTGCTTGTATTTTCTCTAATCTTTTTGAGTTACCCGTTCACATATATAATAGAATCCAGAAAAAATAGAATATTTATTGTAAGGTAAACATATAAGATTGTCAGAAAGCATCAATATTTTGAGCTTACTCTTTAAATGAAGAAATGTATCTTTTGTTGCTATCTTAATTTTTCAAATCAGCTACTCAAATTCTCTTTTCTGATTCCACAGAGAAAATCATTTTTAATAAGGTAAAAAGTTTTTTAAAATAGTGTTGTACATAATAAAGTTATTTGACTAAAACTAACAAACAAAAACCTCAGTGTCTCCTTTGACTGGAAGATAAAAGAAAACTGCCTTGGCATTGCTTCAAAGGCTTTTTAAGGTTAGGCCTACCTCACCCTTTCCATCTTTATCTCTGTCTCCTTCCCACTGACACGACCCACACGCCTCAAGTATTCTGGTAACACTAAACCATTTACTGTTTCTAAAACTTCATTTTCACCCCTCCTGGACTCCATTTCTTTCACATGCTGCCCTTGCTGCCTGGAATGGTGTGGTGGCCCCTGCCTTTTCCCAGGGCTCCTTCCACCTACAACTCTTAGAACATGACTCGTTGGACCAAATAACCACATAGTGCTCCCTTTCTCTGACCACAGTGACAATTCCAGAGATGTGCACATCATCAAAGTGCAGCCTTCTGAGGTCCTTCTCCAGTATTTTATCTTGGAGCGAACAGGAAAGCTATAAGATTACGATTTCATTAACAGTAAAACCAGAGAATAAAGATGAGCCAGAAAGCAGCAGAGAAAGAAACAGCGACCATTTTAGTAGCAGCAAGACTCTGATTCCAGTCACCGGAGTTCCAGGAAATACCCTGTTTTCTATAGTTTTTTTCTTCAATTCTGTTAGCTCCACATCACCTGCCCTGGGAAGCCCTCTCTGACCATCTTTATCTCCAGTTCTTTATAAAGGTAGAGTCAGTCCCTGCTCTGTATCACTATGCCTCTCTCATAAATAACACAAAACTAAAGTTATTTGTTTTACTTTTCTACATTCTCAACTAGAAATATAAACTCTTGGAAGGCATGCATTTATGTCAGGCCTAATGTATCCTTTGTGCTTAGCACACAAGAGAAGGCTGAACAGCTACAAAATGAATTATAAAAATGAACTAACCAGAAAGAGAATATAGAAACTGGATGACAGCAGCAGTAAGTGAAGACAGCAGGGGAATTTCAAGTACTCCAAGATGAATATGTCAGTAATAACATGGTGCTGTTAAAAAATTAAGTATTATAAAAACTAAAATAGTTTTCATTTAACCAGCACATTATCTTAGCCCACTCAGGCTGCTATAACAAAAATACCATAAACTGGGTGGTTTACAAACAAATAAGTTTATTATTATTTCTCAGAGCTGTGGATGCCGGGAAGTTCAAGGTCAAGGCACCTGCAGATTTAGGGTCTAGTAAGGGCTTTCTCATAGATGGCACCTTCTCACTGTGTCCTCACATGCTGAAAGGTGCAAGGTACCTCTCTGGGGCCTCTTTTATAAGGGCACTAATCCTATTCATGAGGGCTCCATGCTCATGACCAAACCACCTCTCAAAAGGCCCCATCACCTAATACCACTGCCTCGGTAATTAGGCTTTCAACATATGAATTGGGGTTGGGGACCTCAACATTAAAGCCACAGCACACGTGATGAGAAAGAACATGCCAGTAATCACACTACTACTCAAGAAACATTGGGCCTTAAAATTGCACAACAGTTCGGCAGTTTGGAAGCTTTATGGGGATGGTGGAAAAACAAAAGCAAATATTAAGAAAAAAACATGCAAACAAAATAAGGGAGGTATAATAATAATAAAGAGATAAAAACAAAACTTTTAGGACATTAAAGTAACTGGGGGTGTATAACTTGGTAAAATGAGGGGAGAAGGAGAGATTACAAAAAACATAAAACACACGAAGCTAAAATATCTACAGTAAAAAGGCAGATAAGGCAAGATTTTTATTAGAATTAAAGTAAAATCTTTAGGTCATAATGCACAGAAAATCAATATTTCTCAAATAAGGCAGTGGGAGGCAGCATCTATGAGTTTTCAATATAAATAATGTTGTATTTGTTTTCATTTTCAGGGTAATCTGAATTATCAATAAGAGCATCATTACTGTAAGTTTTAATTAAGTTTGCACCACACTTCAGGGACTGAATTTGCAGCTCCCATTGCCTCTATGTAGTACCTTTTTTTACTGTAATGTATTAATGATAAGGAGCTCTAAGACACAGATAAATTTGAACCAAGTAAAATGGGGATGAAAAGTACATTATAAAAAATGTGTAGTATTCTGGATGGAGAAAGTGGTGGGAAAATGAATCATCTCAGGGCAGACAGAAATATAAACACAACAGAGTGAAATCCAAAGACTCTGGGTCTATGGCAGTCAGGACCACAGTCACCTTGTAAGCAGCAATTTGGATTCAGAAAAATAACACTACTGGTTTAAAGTACAGATGTTCTTCTGTATTGTGTTGGTTTTATTATTTTATATGAAAGCTATATTATAATACATTTATAATTAGCTTTTTAAGTTATACTTCTACATTAAAAATAACATTTTAAAACACAAGATCTTCAAACAATAGTACAGAGAAGAAATAACTCCCCATTTTGGTTTTGCACATTTTCCTTCTAAAGTTTTTACTGTTACTCATGTTTGTGAAAAATATCTCTTAAGCATTTTTTTAAAATACCATGGGGCTAGAGGCAACTACTAAATTAGATAATCCCTTGATATGTCTTATAATTCTCTGATTCTACAAAGACAGTACTGTGCCAGAAATGCTTGGTTTGCTTTGATTGGGGAGAGGGAGGCAAGGGATTGTAACAGCATTAAATATTCTGTTTAAAGCTGTAATTCAGTAATATAAAACATGTCCTAATTATATATTGTAATATTTTATATACCAAATATCTTTTTCCATTTCTATTTCCCTTAAGTTTAGAATAAATAAAAAATAACTTTTATGTCTTATCTCATGGAAAAACACTATAAAATCCTTATCAGAATATATAATTCACTTTAGCAAACTTTTTTTTATAGGAAAGAAACTTAAAATGGGGAGGTGCGACAAATAAAAAATAAAGTTTTAAAAGTTCTGTACAGACAGAGCTGAAACACCGTAGAGAAGAAGAAATTAACATTTACTACACTCCCACCCGGTTAGGCATTATTTTTTTTTTCAAAAATTCAGCAAATATGTGTTGAGAACCTATATGTGGCTGTAATATTCCAAGAACTAGGAATGCAACTGTGAATATAATCCATATTACATGCCATCAAAGAAATGAGAGGCTAAAGGAAGAACGAGAGAAATAACAAATGTCTATTTGCTATAATAGCATAAAAGAGGAGCACCAAAAAGTGCAGTCTAAAATATCAAGCATCGAGCTTAGCCTTCCTTATTCTCTACCCTCACAAACACCTTGTGATGTGGATATTGTTATTCCAGTTTTACTGATGAGAAAATTATGATGTATTTGTCTTAAATCATGACTTTGCTCCACTTACTTTCTAGCTTCCCCAAATTTTCCATACTTTGTGTCTCTAATTAGTAGCTTCTATATTTTTCACTTTGCTCAATATCATGTGCTGTCTTATCTTCTCAGCCAAGTTCATTGGAAAAGAAACCTGCATTTTGTCAAGTTGCTCACCTCCAAAGCAGTCCTCTGGAATGTGGCTTCTAACCCTACCATCTGAATTGCTTTCAGTTCACTGATAACCTCCAAACCTCCAAACCTCCAAACTCTATGGATGATATCTAATTTTAATTCTTCTTGTCCTCTCTGTGCTATTTGACCCTTTGAATCACTCCTTTTCTCCGTTTGAATATTTGACCCTTGGAATCACCCTTTGCAACTCCTCTCTTGGCTTCTTGAATACCACTCTGCTTTGCTTTTTTTCCTACCTATTTTCACTTTTTACTAAATTTCCTCACTCCTCTCTCTCTCTCTCTCTCCTCTCTCTCACAATGTGCTAAAAATAACAATGGTCTTTTAATTATAGTCATCCCTCTAGTTTTAACCTCTATAGTCCATGATCCATATTGTTGTAAAAATGATTTTCTAAATCACAAATCTCATCAGGTCACTTCTTCACTAATGCCTGGGAATAGTTTGTGATCTAACGGAAATAATTTGTAGACACTATACTTCAAGGCACCCTAGCAAATTGCAGTCAAGATTTGGGTTACAAAGGATAGAGACTGACTCTGGTTAACTTGAGCAGACAAAAAATTTATTAGAATGTTACCAGGTATCCCACCAAATGAACAGTAAGTTTGGACAACCAAGCTCCAACAAGAGTCAAAGGAGGCAAGGCCAAAATTCCTACCACAGAAATACTCTCTGCTTATAATTACCCCATTGTTACAATGGTCACTGGAAACCGATGACCTCATGAACAGCGGTTCACTACCTTGTCTCTAAACTCTTGAGTTCATTGCAAATATATTGAAAAATCTCTACTGAACCTTCCCACTTGTGGTCACTCCCTCAAATTGTAAGTCTCAGCAGAAGGATCTAACTGGTCACACACAGGTCAGCAACAGAGAGAGGGAATAACTTCCCACTTCGCCATTCATACTAGATGGCCAGAACCTGCCACCTACCTTTTTAGGATACCCCCCAAAGAAGAATTGCATTTGTATGGTAGGCAATTGATAAAAGTTAATTGCACATTCCCATATGGCTCAACCAAATTAAGTTCTCTAAAGCTAAAGAAAAAAGAAAAGGCGTTAAGAAGTTTAAAGAAATAATAGTTAAGTATAAAATAAGACAGAATTGGCACAAAGGATCTTTTCCCCTTATATCCCACACATAGATCTGACGCCCATGAAGATATTTTCTTAAGAGTAGATGGAACTTGTGAGAGATATCGTATTACCAACCCAACATGACTTGCTTTTCCCTGTCAGCTCATTCTTAGTTGTTTTCTTGTCCTCATAGGTAACAAGGCTTGAGACTCAATTAAGACTCAAAACCTCACTAAATAAGAAGGATACTTACCAAGAGAACCCTACTAACCAAGACTCAAGTCCTTATAGTACTTTTTCTATTGCTCACTCCCCCAAACTCTGAGCCATAAAATTAAAATCAACATTCTATGAGATATTCTTCCTCAAGTCCATTAAATCAGAAATGAAGTATAAGTAGAGGATGTTTGTATTTCTTTGGGTCATCAGATTCACCGATGTAAGAAATAAAAATATTTATCTTGCTAGATCCTGATAGCCAATAAAAATTAACTCTAATGTATGGTATATTTAAATAAAAACAGTTATCTGAACCTCAAATATCAGTGGAGCTAGGACTTCTCTTTTTGGGAATTGAGGGGAAAAAATATATACATATATATATTATTCTATAGAAGAACAGTTCAGTGGAGTTCTCACATGCTGTATTTTTTTTAATTCACATTCTCAAGTGTAAATATGAACTTTAAGAAACTCTCTAATAATATACAACTTCCTCTGTGACTTAAAACCAAGTCTCCCCATTGCTTAAAGGGCCATGCTCCTTTTTATGGTCACAGAAAACTCCTGGTCTAAAATCTAGAGTGGTCTTTTACCACTTCCTTCATTTTTCTTTCAGTGTGTTTCTAACAACATTATGTTCTAAGAATATTGAACTACTTGCAGTTTCCCAAACCCATTATACTGTTTCTAGCCCCATCTCTTACCACTACCTAGAATGATCTGGGCTAATTAGACCTTCTGTCTAGTTCATAAATATCTTGCAAAAGCACCTTTGTAAAGGTTTCTCTTTCTTGTCTCCTGGGTGTGGGATGACTAATCATTTTCTTTGTTCTATCTCTATTTCACACACATATTTCTATTAATCTATATAGTATAGTTTGTCATAACTGAAGTCTATACCTTATCCATTGTTTCATCTCCAGCTTCTAGCACAATGCCTTGCACATAGTGAACTATCAAATACACAACAAACAGATCAAATAACTGACAGCATTGCCACTGTTTCTCTTTCCCTCTGCTTTTCGTTCTCTTTATTAATTTCACCTTGATATTTTCATGCCCTCACTGTCTAGTTCTTTTCCCCTTGTATTCTACCCAGAAAATTATATCTGAAGTTTTACATCTCTGTATTTGATTAGTATATTATTTTTTACTCGAGTTAAAAAACCAGAGTCCTCACTATTTAATGACAGTTTGAGAAAGTGTTTTGAATCAAACTCAAAATGAATTTTTGAATAAATTGTATTCTCTATACAATCTGAATAGCGTGTGAAAGACATTTTCTATAAGTAAATTTGATCTGCACATTTGATAGTGTTGTCAAACATAAAAAGTATCCTAATGGTCTTGGAAATATGGTGAAGTTCAATAATATTCAACATTTTCATGTAAAATCTTTTCTTGTATAATTAACTACGGGCTTTAATAGCCCTTGCATAGTTTATGTTAAGAGCAATCAAACAGTAACTTTAGCGGTGTTTAGTAAATGGCTTTAAGGCCTCCATAAACTAAATAAGCCTCTATTACAGTTTTTAAAACATTTGGAACTTACTGATACCCTTGAAAGTGAATATTATTTTTGTTTTGAAATCAATCCAATTTCTTATTTTTTTGAATCAGTCTAAACTTGATTTTTTTCAGTCTTCTCCTTTTCACAGATGCTGTTATTACTATCTTTCTCTCTTTTAAAAGTAAGATAATCAACTATTAAAGAGCAGTGTTTCAAGGTATTCTAGCCTCTGAGGCTGTCTCTGTAACTAAATCAAATGGACTGAATGATCACGAGTATAAGAAAGGACCCAAACGTCTGCATTGTTTTAGCCCTAGAACTTGTGAGGTTTGCAAACCAGTTTACTGTCAAGTATTTCTAGAACTTGATGTATTTGCATACAGAACCTATTATGTATACACTTTTTAAAAAAGCAATAATAAGAATTCATTTTGGTTCCTAGATTCACTTTATTTCATTAATATTTAACATTACAGAATCAAAGTTAGGGTCAACACAAGACCTTTATAACTCAGGATCCCCACCATTTTGAAGGCAATAGATTCTTCTTACAAGTACAGTAACATGTTGCTTAATTTATGTTTTTCCCTTTGTACCATAAAAGGAAAGGACCTCATTTCACAGAGGTTATTGATTGAATTCACTGCTTTAAAGGAGGTGGACTTTGAAAAACATTATGCTTGAAATAGGTCTATCTTGGTAGATATAATTTCAGTGGAACATTTAAATTTCTCTACAGAGTATATGGAGAAATAGATTACTGCCTTTCATTGATTCACTGTCTAGAATTTTCTTCTTTGAAAATTATAGTCTAGTAAGTTATTTTTATTCCTACTATTTAAAATCTATCATTTTTGGCATGCTCATCCCTCAGTTTCTATGATTTCTTCTAATTTACAAACTTAGGTGAAATGCTGTTACTTATTTTATCACCCTAAGCAATATGAACATTCAAAACTATTGACATTCCAAAGATCACATAAAAATCTGGATTATATGAATTTTCTAATGCTGGTCTCCATTTCACAATGTTCCTGAATACCCTCCCTGTCATAAGAACAGACATTCTTTGTTGTACACAATGTTCCATACAAAGACATTTATAAGCAGATTCTTATAATACTACTTTAAAAAATACCAATTTTGGCATGCTCTTTTAAGCAGAGACAAAACATATTTTGTCAGGAGGATTCAGTAGCAGAGAACAAAAATAATGTAAATTTCGTGGAATCAGAAAATACATCTTATAAAAACAAATATAAAACTCTGAAGAAATAATGCAATTTACTTAGGTAAAATATGAAATTGGATAGGATGTTGAAAGCTGTGTACCCAAACAAGACTATCTATATCTTCACCAAAATGTGAATCTCTAACGAAGAGCAACATATATTGAATTTTAAAATAATAGAATTTTCAAAGAAATAGACCAGATTATATCATACAGTGCTTGATGACCAAAATTAGATTAATCTTATTGGAATTAAAAAATTATAGCACTACCTGGAATCTGGTCATTAATCTAAAATAAATTTAAAAAATAATTTTCAAACTCCATAATATGTAATTTCATACATGTAGCAATAAATTATTCTACATAAAAGAAAGAAAATTAACTGCCTACATTTAATATTAGGACTGGATTACTAAGTACATGTTGATTTAAATGTAATTGAAAATAGTATGGCCTATGTCTTTATGTACAAAAATGATAAATCATAAGCAAAATAAAGAAAGTATCCTGAATTAACATGCCTTTAAAATGATCAAATCTAATATGTTTCAACTATAAAACTCAGGTATAGGATAAAGGTGTCAGGTATGGAGAAAAAAACCCTATGCTTCAGTTTTAGCACTAGACCTATAATTTTGGAACTTTGAATAAGCCATTTAATTTCTCAATTTGAGTCATCCATTTACTAAAAGAGAATATGTTTCTTTGGCAGAAAGAAGCTAAAAGTACTTTATAGACTCCACAACACATGAAATATAAGGAAACAAGCTGTTACAGTAAAAGTAGAGGTAATTAATTTTTTACTCCATACAGTAGTCATTTATTAAATATTTTACAGAAGAATCAGTTTCAATTACAATCATTGAATTTTGTGAGGGTTTTGGTGTTTAGAAGTCTGCTAACTTTTGTCAATGTTTATTTCTTATGTTAAATCCTTCAGTGAATGTATGGTGTTAAATACGTTCTGAAATACGTTCTGATTATTTGGTTCACATTTCTTGAAATCTAGGTGTAACTATACTTATAAATAATAACGAACCAAAGTTGTTATCTAAATACTCAATAGCAAAAAGGCTAAATTTTATGCTTAAAATGACTTGTTATTTATTGAAAGCTGCTTTTATAAATGTGTCACTATGTATACACAACACACATATAAATAAATGTACTTTATTTTCCGTAGTAACTTCCACTAATTAAAAATCATCTTATATATATTCAAATTTTATTAATATTTAATGCAAAGAAATAGACAAGTATAGAAGTGTTATATTATGTAGAGATAATATTAACATCATCAAGTATTTTTAAATAAAAATACAAACATTTCCAGGACTTACAAACATATTTATTATGATATGGTAAATATTGCTAATATTGTGTATGTTTAAGCTTCATTACTCTGCAAATATAACAATTATTCCACATACTAAAAAACTTGGCTCAGTATCAGTCATATTTAGGATACAGATTACTTCGCAGATACATAGTTCAAATTTCATAAAGCAAATTTAACTTTAGCAATTTTTAATTTAGGTTCTTTGAATTTAGTCAAGCATTAACATTAGAATTCACTAAAATCGAATCAACACAATTCCTTCTGTCTTGACAGTAGCAATTTATGTGCTAACATTCATTAAATTAAAACTTTTATGTAACTTTGCCTTTTAGCTTCTTTAGGTAATGTCTTCATTACAAAATGTGATTTTAAGTAGTAATCTCAAAATTTTTGTTAATCGATTACTCTCTTCAGTCTGAATAAGCCCATTTAACTTTGGACTTTTTACAGTAGAAATTAGTAGCACATTAATAAAAACAAAGAAATGAGTATTATTAGAATATACCACTAAGAGAAACGCAAGGAAAATTCTTATTCTTATTACAGATTAAAATTCTTATTAAGAATTCTTACTTCTAATTTAAATTCTTATTAAATTTTTATTCTTTGCATCACAAAGAATAGTGGCCAGTATAACTATTATATGTATACTGGATACAAATATTACACATAGCTGTTAACAAAGACAATCTTTTTCCATATTGAACCAAGGAAAAAATTAGTAATAAAGATAAGAATCAACAACACACATGTCTATCAAATGTACTAACTGACAAACCCAAGAAAATCAATGCCTTTGTGTATTGATTTTACTATTTGAACATGTCCTTCTCATCAAACAGGTTTTATTCTAAGTATCGTAGGTATGTTCCACACTAATTGAGTGCTTATATTAAAAAGAGGTAACTTTGAAATGTGCATACAGAAAGACTCCATAGATATTTCTCATTATTGGGTATGTTTCAAGATAATAAAAATGACCTGGGATTAAAATTAAAATAGTTGAATACATTTTTTTCTTACCATAAAAAAATGACCTCAGTTAGAAGAAATTCCTAGAGATTAGTGACCAACTGAGGTTAATGGCTTGAGACTATACTTTAGGCAATTAACTCCACCCAGCTATTCATTAATCCCCAGGAAATGCCCAGGTCTACAACTGTTACTGCTTAATTATAACCCAAATGGAACCATGAGAGTTGAGACTGGCAATGTGATTGGCTAATGTACAAGAATTAAGTTCTCCATGACTGCTTTGTACATATCAATTAAAATTGCATCACCCTTAAAAAAATCCACATGCCTGTATTTCTTTTCTAGTTTTAGTTTATAATAGCAATAATGACTTCAACGCTGGGCATTTTCTAGAAATTAACGGCCAGCAGATGTTAATGGCCCTTGGCTGTACCTTGAGCTATCTACTCCTCCCTGTTAGTCATTAATCCCTATGAAATGCCCAGCTATTGCTTAATTAACTTTACAATACAGTTAATGCAGATATGACACAATGGCAAGATTTTTATTTATAAGCTTCCAAAGAAAAATAAATCTTCAACTCCAAAAATACTTATAAAAATTAGTTTCCTATTTCTGGAACTTACATTGAAAATTAAGAATGGGAAGAACCATGGGAGATAATGTATTTAAGACTGCACTTCAGATGACCTCAACTACCTTCAAGGAAGGAGATTCTAGCCCATGGTAAAATATTATCCTATTTCCCTTAGTTACTTATTTCTATTGTTATTTAACATCATCATGTTTGTCAAGATTGTTTTTGCCTCATTAAAACCTTGCTGAAATAAAAAAGAAACAGTACTGTTCTTATGTAATAAAATCCCCTGTCTCTCACCCATGTGCTTTTCCTCTGTGCCCTGTGATTCAGAGTTTGCAAACAATTCCAGGAGTGGGAATCACTTACTTGTGTCAGAGTAGTTTAAACTTGATAAGTGTTAGCACCCATTCTTCCTCAAAGGGAAAAAAGAAATTGCTTTAAATTATGAACCTACTATTTTATTTGCCTATTAAAAAGGCATTTTCAACCCTACTAGCAACTAATTAAAGGAACATTGTATGTGTCTTAAACCATCTGGTCCCCAAGTTTGTATTGACAAAAAAAAGTATATGTAGCTGAAACTTTTTCAGTTAATAAATACTTGGCCCCAGTAGAAATGTACCTGACGAGGCACGTGCTATGTCTCACCTGACAGCATTTGTGAGAGCCCCATTGATGCCTAAAATTAGCCCTGGCACATAATTATAGCCTTCAGGAAAGATCAGCTCCAGAATACATTATCTTTCCTACAAAATCAAGATCCCTTAAATTACATAGATGAATGTCATACAGGTACAGAATTGGAAAGTTAGGGTTCTATTTTTACCTATAAAGCGTATGGACTGCAAAGATAACAGTGTAATATGTAGTTACTATTTATGGTGCTTAATAATTTATACGGCTCTCTATGATTCCTTACTTTGCTGATTCTCCCTCATAAAAATAACAACCAGAGATTTGTGATTTTTGTAATTATATAAAATGCTATTTCCCTATATTTGGTATTGCTTGATATGGCATCAAGTAGAAGTTTTTATCAAATTTTCAAAGATTCTCTTAGATAAATCTTTGTATTTTGGTTGAATAATAGTTATCCAATTGTAGTAATGATCAAATTGCAGTTACCAAACTTTCAGAGGTTGTCTTAGAGAAATCTTTATAATTTGTTTAAAACATTTCACTTTAAACATTTTAGGATGGATGAAAAATTTTCAAGCAGAAAACCGGAATAAAGAATCAGTCTAAAAATGGAAAAGACAAAGTATATCGATTGTTGATTCATCTGGTAAAAAAAAAAGGATATACATCACGTAGATTATATTCTTCATGTTCACGTGCGTGCATGTACACACATACACATATATAATCAATTTAAGTCATTCATGGATCTTCAATGGATCACACCATCACTTGCAAATACTATTGTTGCTAATTGGACAAAGTATTAAAAAAGTAGACTCTGATAAAAACTTAAGGGCATTATATATTGAACAGAGACATCTGGCAACCCAAAATTCTGATGAACTAGAGTTCATAATAGTTATTTTTTAACCTTTCCTAACACACATATTATAATGGGAGACTACTATAAGATAAAATTTTGTCCTTGTGTAACATTCACAATACATTATTTGAAGATACTGGTAAATAAGCATTTGATACACAAGCTTCATTTTCCCAAGTTTTAGAAAATTTGTTAGTCTACCTGAGTCATCAAGAATAAGTCAATCTCTATGCTGACTTCATAAAATTACTTTGATGGAAAATAATATGGTTTAAACAGTTACTAATGTTTTTTCCTAATCCTGCTTATGCTCTATATTCTGCATTTTCTCTTCTGTTTCTTGGACCACAGTCAATACTTTTAAAAAACTTTATTTGTTTTTTAAAAATAACTATATTTTTAGCCAGGTGAGGTGGCTCACTCCTGTAATCCCAGCACTTTGGGAGGCCGATGGGGGTGGATCACCTGAGGTCAAGAGTTTGAGATCAGCCTGGCCAACATGGTGAAATCCTGTCTCTACTAAAAAATATGAAAATTAGCTGGACGCGGTGGCATGCGCCTGTAATCCCAGCTACTCGGAAGGCTGAGGCAAGAGAATCATTTCAACCCAGGAGGTGGAGGTTGCAGTGAGTTGAGATCACACCATTGCACTCCAGCCTGGGTGACAAGAGCAAAACTTCATCTCAAAAAAGCAAAAAAACAAAAAAACCTATATTTTTAAAAGTTAAACAAATTTTAAAAAACAATATTTATAGTCAACTATTTGAATACTAATTTTTATTTAATTATGTTTATTTTGAGACAGGCTCTCACTCTGTTGCCCAGGTTGGAGTCCAGTGGTGTGATCTTCCTATTTGAAATACTGGTTTTATTCTGTTTTTCTTTTTTTTTTTTTTTTTTAATTATTATTATTTTTCTTTTATTATTATTATTATCATTATTATACTTTAGGTTTTATGGTACATGTGCGCAATGTGCAGGTAAGTTACATATGTATACATGTGCCATGCTGGTGCGCTGCACCCACCAACTTGTCATCTAGCATTAGGTATATCTCCCAATGCTATCCCTCCCCCCTCCCCCCACCCCACAACAGTCCCCGAAGTGTGATGTTCCCCTTCCTGTGTCCATGTGTTCTCATTGTTCAATTCCCACCTATGAGTGAGAATATGCGGTGTTTGGTTTTTTGTTCTTGCGATAGTTTACTAAGAATGATGATTTCCAGTTTCATCCATGTCCCTACAAAGGACGTGAACTCATCATTTTTTATGGCTGCATAGTATTCCATGGTGTATATGTGCCACATTTTCTTAATCCAGTCTATCATTGTTGGACATTTGGGTTGGTTATCAAAATGAGATTCAATATTAATTGAGAATTCTCATATTTGAATCCTAAGTTTTCTGTCCATTCATTAACTTAGACACTACCTGGTGAAGACATGACAGTGCAATGATATAAGCAATGTGAATAGTATTGATAGATTGAACATGAATAAACTTTTAGCCAAATACCTTTGTTAATGATGTAAGTTATCTGGATGAAGGTCTAGAAAGCCAACCTTTACTTTCAATCTCCTTTTGGAACATGCAAGTCCTACGTTCTAGTTTCGTTTCATGAAGGAAATATTACTCTTCCCTTCACAGCTTATCTAAAGAATCAATTAGTCAAATCAATGACTACAAGATCTGTGAAAGAAATAAAAAAAGATCTTCACATGTACACAATTCCAATAATACCTAAGGGCACAATACAGCAGGTGGAACATTGGAAGCCAGTGACCAAATTCAGCCAGTTAATGTGCTGCTTTTCCTGCATAAAGAGTAAAAATTGAATAAGTTGTGGACATTTTAAACTTGGGTATATTTACATAAAATTTCATCTTTCCAAATGTATTTTTTGAAAAATTACTAAATTTGTAACAATTAATTGGCACTGTATAGAGTCCTTCCCTTTAGATAGGACCAGCACTCAGTTCCTACCACTTTTATTGCTTCCCTAATATATTTTTTTAGCCAATCATTATTTACATTTTCATCCTACAGGGAAACAAAAGCCTTTCTATTGTGTGTGTGTGCATATCTATGTGTGTGTGTGTGTATGTGTGCACAGCCATATACACAATGGGATTTTTGATGAGTGTAAAGATTTTGTAATAACTCCTTCCCCAACTTCCTGCAAATCCCTTTTTTTGAACCTCCAGTCTTTCAAATGAAAGTATCCAAGGATCAAAGAGACTACAGCTTTACTAAACAAAGACGGGAATTAAGTTTTCTTGGTTTTTAATGTTGGAGAGTGACTTACCATTTTCCAACTTCACTAATTTACCATTATATTTAAGCTATTTAAATCCTAAAATTTATTAGAATATGCTTTAGCCAATGTAGAATAAAGAATTAGAAACTCCTCTCAATCTCTAGAAGACTCTCCAAAGGATTGAGATACATTCCTATTGCAAAAACAGTTCAAGTATTTTCAGTTAACTTCTATCATTTTCATTTTCATATATATTCCACCTAGGGACAGGATTTTCATCACGATTAATACTTTTAGTCCAAGATATTCTTTCATTCTTGGAGTCACCCAAAATGTAGTGAAATAATGTTTTTATGAAAACATATTAATATTTAGACATTTTGGGAAATACATCAGGATATTTGAGAATTCTACAAGAAATGTTTCATAATCTTTACATTCCCTACCAGTCCATCTACAAAAATGTGTTTTTCTTCAGCTTGAAAGACCCTAACTACTAGTAGTAATTAATTAATAGTGGTCTAATGAAGGAGAAGTATACAGGGGCAGTACATCTCTAAACTAGCTGAGCATCAGAATATTCTTGAGTAACTACAAAAATATACTCCTAAGCCCTATCTTTGAAGATTCTGGACAAGTAGATCTGAGTAAGTCAATAAATCAGAATAACCCACAGCAGGGTCATGGCAACAATATTTTATTTAAAGGCCTTCATATAATTACAATTTCAGTAGGGGTCGCTGGACTAGATAAAAGCAATAATATGAAAATTCCTTTCCTGAATTATTCAGATTATATTCATAAAATGAAAGTTCTTCGTTCAAGTAATAAATTGTTAATTGGTTTTGTTGAAACCACGTTAAATGCTACAGTAGGTTCCTAAGAAGTCGTTCCCATCCTTGAGAGACTCTGCAGTCTAAAACGGGAAGTGGCGAGACTTACTATGCATTAAATGGTATTACAAAATTCATTTCGGTATTTTTTTTATTATCTATAATATTAAATATATAAAGTGCTAAATCTCTGTGAATCCTTTCTTGTTTCATAGTGGTTAGGTAGTACCAACTTAATGAAGACCTTGAAATTGAGGCAGAATGTTTTATATATTTTACCCTTGATGTAATAATCAAAGAAATATTTTTCAACGTAGAGGAATCAGGTATAAACCCAGTGTTCCCTATTTAAATAATTATTTAGAGACATGAGAATATTCAGTCAGCAACAGCTGTTGCAGTAGCTTAGCTGTAAGCCTGTGAGAATCTGGATAGGAATAATAGCCCAAATGGAGATAAAGGTACTGGTATAAGAAATTTGCCAAAAGATGACTGACAGAAAGAGGAGGATGATAGCATAAAATCAATAACTATAACCATCCATGTTTGAAGGAATGTTGAAGTGGTGGTTCCCTTGGCAGAGAGGAGAACATAGAAATTTGATAAAGAAGCTGGTCTGGTGAGGAAATTGGATTAGTTTAGAACTGTTGAAGTTAAAGTGATGGAACACACTTAATTGGAAATATTCAGAGGATAACTGCAGATGTAGAAAAGGAGCTCGAGTAAAAAACTGAAGACACAGAAAAGAATAGGGATTTATTCATCCTGTCTCTGTGCCTCAAGTCTCAGTCATATTTCATATGACAAAGGTCACCTGATAAGTGATTTCTCATGAGATGACACCATACATTAACACACATGTTAAATACAAAACATGTTGAACACTGATTGCTAACATATAATCTCTTTCCCTGGAATTTATTTTTTTCTCATAGAAACGATAAACTGTAGTTCACAAATAAATGGTGACTTTAGCATTTCAAACTTACTTTTTATTGATCAAATGAGTAAAAGGATATAGACTGCCTCAGGTAAATTATCTACCATTTCACCGAAGCAGTTTCTTCGCATGGTCTTTCTGTATTTATTTTATAGGTTTGCATAATAAGGATTCACATACACAGTTGAGCTCTCCTTCCTTCGGGCTAGTTACCTAGCTGTCCTAATCACCCGGTAATTAAAATAAAACCCACTCTAGATAATTGGCAGTTTTCTCTAATTGAAAACTGGGTAGACAACAATTTGGCCTAGGGAAATGCCCTACTCTCATACTGTAATATGAATTACCATCTGTCCATTAAATTAGTCATTGTAAAATATTAACATATAAATGACTACTATAGGGCTATTCTTAAAGTGGCCCTAACATTTAATTTTTTTTTCATTTTGTTGACTCACCCATTTCTTTCTAGGGAACAATAAGGAAATATATTCTAGGGTTGATGGCAGGAAAGGGCAATAACTTTTGTCCCACAATGCAGACATGTTAAGAATATTTAGAATATCTAACCTTGCTACACAAAATATTTGCTCTTTAGTGAATAACATGAACATTGAACCAAGAAGATAGAACAAATTACACAAAAATATTCAATCCATCTATTAATATACAGCTGAGAGATCCCAAATTCTTCACATAATACTACACATTTACTCTCAGTGGAAGTAAAAGCAGAAAAGAAGGAGATTAAAAAAAAGCAACCTGCTCATCTTAGAAAATGTCCAGTAGTTCAGAAAATTCTTGGAATACACCTGGGAAATATTGAGAAAATATTCTAACTCTTCAATACACTAACTCTGTTCTTCCTTAAAGGGTGATTTTACTTGAAAGAGAAAAGGGGGAAAATTCATAAATATCAAAAGACTCTCAAGAGAACAATAGATATTATCAAAGGAACAACCTGATTTTGTGTTCTCTGTAGACAGATGGTTAAGCTACACAACTCTCTCTTCAGACACATTTGTACACAGCAAATGACACCAGTAGCAGAGTCTTTAATTAGAGAGGACAAAGATACACAGCCACACATCTAATGACACAAAGTACACCAAAGCAGCACGAATATATTTTCCTTTCCTGGTCACAGCCAATCCTAGCATGAAAAGAATGTTTTCCCAAAAGTTCACTGTGTTGACTTTCTGCTGACATCTTAGGATGCCTGATTTGTCTGTTTGCTGGCAAGGAGTGAGCCTTGTGAAATGTATAACAGAATTAGAATGTAAACTGATGATGCTTCAGACAAGGTCAAACCCTGATCCATGTAAATACTCATCAATTGATTAGGCAGAAATTATTTAAGACACTGGATAAGTCAAACAATAGCTCAAGAGCTGCATAACAAATCCAGGGAAAACAGAACAGCAGTGAAAGTGAGGAAAACTCCCAACCACAGACTTTGTTGACCAGCCACAGAAAAGAAATTTTCAGCATTTTTTATTTAAAACACAAATATTTATAACAAGGATTAAGTATGTACCCTGAAAATAATACCTGTCTTGAAATATGTGCTCCAGTCTAAGCATAGAATAATCACTCTGCTACCTACCATTCACTGCCCACTGCAATGAAAAGATTGAGCTCCATCTTGGACTTTCTTCACAGAACCTGACATAAACTTTAGTGTACTCTAGAAACTTGGTGATGATAAGATGTTATGTTTCAATACAAAGACAAACTCCATAATAAATCATTTTATCAATTAAGATGGAGAAAGCCATTGAAATATAAAACTACAAATGAAACGATCAAAATTTATACATGGCCAAAAAACTGGGGTTTCTGAAAGTCAAACAAATCTGAATTTTATTCAGTTATTAAAATAAATATTTTATATATTTATACTTAGTTTTAATGTCTTTTTCTCAAGATTATTTTATATACAAAAACAAGTAGTATAAAAATCAACTTATTTCTGTTAATTAATGAAAAGTTGTGCTTTTCCTATAAGTAAATTCTCATGGATTGTTTACACTATAAATCCCATGACATTAAAGTACGGAGCACATTTTTCTCCTTTATTAATGTATAACTATATAATAAGCTACAGCTTATTACGCATAAAATAATTCTCTTTTTTAAAAACTGCTCTGGTGTTGAAGTAAGCTAATGTCAAATTAAATTACATTTATTATGAATCATCATAGAAAAAAGTGTACCTACTTAACAACAAAAATTAAAACTATCATTTTCAAATGTTTAAAACTTGCCCGGTATTGTGCTGGGCAATTTATACAAATTATATCATTTAACTTTATATTACTCCTGTGAGGTAGGTATTATTTCCCTGTTCTATAACTTAGCATACTATGGCAAACAGAAGATTAATCATTTACTGAGTGTCACTTGGCTCAAAAATGACCGAGCTATATTTTTACCTTAAGGCTGACTGACCTCTAATCAAAATCTCTCTGCTGCAACAGAACCTCCCCTTGTTAAATTTCCTATAGCAGAGACTGCTGGCTGTTAACCAAACCCAATTCTAAGCACACAGCTTGACCATATTTCTCTTAGAGTTGTGTATGCCAATGAACTAAATTCTAGCCAAGAGAATATGGGAAAAACATAACATGTCATTTTTGACATGTTAAAACTTCCCACATGCCACCTTCCATTCTTTCTTTTTTGTTGTTTTTTTGAGACAGAGTCTTACTCTGTCACCCTGCCCAGGTATAGTGGTACCATCAGGACTCAGTGCAGCCTCAACCTCCTGGGCTCAGGTGATCCTCCTACCTCAGCCTCCTGAGTAGCTGGGACTACAGGAACATGCCACCATGCCCAGTTAATTTTTTGTAGAGACAGGGTTTTGGCATGTTGCCCAAGGTGGTCTCTAACTCCTGGGCTCATGTGATCCACCCACCTCAACCTCCCAAAATGCTGGGATTACAAAGGCAACCTTCCATTCTTTTTCCCCCATTTGGCCTCAGACTTTCACCAGGCTATACTGAGAATCTGGTGAAAATGGTCCTAGGGAGAAATTCAGCCAGAAACATCTGCATTGAACTGTTAGTAATGAGAAATAAACTCTTACTGGGTTAAGCTACTGTAATACAGGGTTTTTATTGTTGTTTTGTTCTATCAGCTAGTATTACTCTTAACTACTACAAGTTATATCATTTTAGAGTTACCAAATCAAAATATGACTACAAGTTAAGGTTTTTAATTAAAATCTCTCAGTTAAAACTTAAAATATATTTCCTTGCCAGTCTAAATGTTGTCCTCCACAACATCCGGTAATAATATAGCCTCTTTTCCTACTGGCAAACACAGGTGTTAAGTAAAAATGGTAACATAAAGACAGAAAATCCAAATGAACTGCATTTATATCACTTCAACTGCAAATAGCATCTCAATGCAGTTTTGAAGTGATATCTAGATACTTTTTGTTACCAAATTCAGGTGTCAGGAATAATAAAGGAATCGTTTACTTGATGCATATAATACTTTAAAGAAATCAGTGCAAGCCCCTAAAGGAAAAAAGCAACAGCATACTCAGGAGCATATCATTATTTGAAGTTGATATAACAATGTTGACAAGTACAAAAGATAACTACTTTGTTCTGTCATGCTGTGTCATGTTGTAGAAAACACAAAGCATTATGTGACCTTTAGAGGAACAGTCAAAAGTAGCTTACTTTGTGGTATTTACCACGGGTGTTTTTGAATTTTTGAAGGTCCTGTCTTTTGCCAGTTACAGCCAGAGTTATGTCTTAAGGGATCTCAAACATAAAGAGAAAAAAAAATGCTGATGCATTAAACAAGTGTTAAGAGTAAGGTGAAATACTAGGAGGAAAATTCACTCCTAGTAGAAAACAAAACTATTAAGTATCTATATCTTTGTAGACACCTTGAAAATGTCCATCTATTTATCATCCAGTTCCAAAATTAGCCTAAATGGATATATATGGGCCATAGTTGCCTGAGACCATAGAGAGACGAGTATTGACTAATTTTATGCTCTTACATACTGATTAGAGACTACTACTGCAACTTCCCTGAATTCTAGTTGTATAAACTTTAGTATAATGCAGAGTCCTCAGATATTAGAAGGTGGTATACATAAGACATAGATTGCTATTAAATCTTATTTTTAGACATCCATCACTACTCCTCAAAAACACAGCTGCATTTTTAATTATTTATTTATTAAATTGTATTTATTTTCTTCTACATTAAGTCCTTAACTCAAAGGAATAACTAGTAAAGAAAGATTTCAGCCCCCTAAATTAGTATTCCTTAAAGGAAGTTTATAGATAATCACATTGGAATTACTTAAATATATATGTCTTAATCTCTAGAGTAACCATTAAAAAATAATACAAAAAGAGATCCTGAAAAAGCCTATAGAGAAATAGAAAAAAACTTTTCATTAATCTCAAAGAAGGAAGAAAAGCATGAACAAAGGAATAAAGGACCAATGGAACAAATAGAAAATAATTAACAATGTCAATGTATATTAAATGTAAATGAACCAAACTCCCAAATAAAATTGAAGATACATAGTCTGAACCATAACCTATACAATGGAACCTGTTTCTGCAGCTCAGCCCAGGGATTTAAAATTTTAACAAATATATTAGTTTTTTATGTACAATAAAGTTTGATTATGATTTGATGGTATATAGTACCACCCTCTCTCCAAGCTATTTGAATAGGGAATATGGATAGTATCAATGAAGTTGGTACATGTATGCAAGGAAAGTAATACTGTAATTGTAATATTTGAATTTAAAAAACTGAAAACTTAAATATATATGTAAAGTTATGGTTGTAGATTTTTGTAATTATAACTAAAATAATAGTAATACGATGCATTCTTAGAAAGGCATTTGAAACATTACCAGATAACTCCATTAAACAAATATATAACTGTTTGTTTCTTACTCTTGTTTTTGTTTTTTTTTGTTTGTTTGGTTGGTTGGTTGGTTGTTTTTGAGATGGACTCTTGCTCTGTTGCCCAAGCTGGAGTGCAGTGGCACAATCGAAGCTCACTGCAACCTCTGCCTCCCAGGTTCAAGCAATTCTCCTGCCTCAGCCTCCCAAGTAACTGGGATTACAGGCACACACCACCACACCTGGCTAATTTTTGTATTTTTAGTAGAGATGGGGTTTCACTGTGTTAGCCAGGCTGGTCTCAAACTCCTGACCTCAGGTGATCCATCCCCATCGGCCTCCCAAAGTGCTGGGACTACAGACATGAGCCATCACATCCGGCCTGTTTCTTACTCTTGAAGAGAGTGGGTATTAAATATCAAGTGAGGACACAATGAGATCATATGTGTAAAAACTCTTTGTAAGCAGGAAAATGTTATAAAATTGGAAAGTATCATTGGGAAAGACAGTCTTCCAAAGGGTCTCCTGTGCATCTACACATCTTGCTAGCTATGCCAAAAATGCGATGCCTCTTTATCTGAGCTATTTCTGAGTTGTGTTTGCAGTAAGAAACCTTGAGGAATGATATAATGTCTCCTACAGGGACAAACAGCAGGCTTGTTTGATTGCTATAAAAGTAGGGGATACCCCAAAGTCAGCGTTGCCTATAATACAATTAGGCAAGAAAAATTCATACAAGCATGCCAATGCTTATCTTGCTTGCTGCAACATGAGTAATAAAAGTCCTTTTTTCTGACTCAGTACTCTCATATCTTCTGACACCATCTATGACACAGTACAAGGCTACTTAGTAGGAGGTATATAGGGTAAAATAAAATCCCAGACCAAACATTTAGGCATATCTCATTTTATTGTGCTTCACTTTATTGTGCTTTGCAGATACTATTTTTTACAGATTCAGGGCTTGTGGCAACCCTGCATGGAACAAGTTTGTCAGCACCATTTTTCCAACAACATATGTTAATTCTGTGTCTCTGGACACAGAGCATTTTGTGAATTTTGGAAATTCTCACAATATTTCAAACTTTATTATTATATCTATTATGGTGATCTGTAATCAGTGATCTTTGATGTTACTATTGTAATTTTTTGAGGAGCCACAAATCGTACCCATATAAAACAGCAAACTTCATTAATAAATAGGTGTGTGTTCTGACTGCTTCACTAGGCCATTTCTCCATCTCTCTCCCTCTCCTTGGGTTTCCCAATTCCCTGAGATGAAATAATTATAAATTAGGCAAATTAATAACCCTATAATGGTCTTTAAGTGTTCAAGTAAAAAGAATTGCATGTCTCTCACTTGAAATCAAAAGCTAGAAATGATTAAGTTTAGCAAGGAAGGCATATCAAGAGAGCCAAGATAGGCAAAAGCTGGGCCTTGTGTGTCAAACAGCCAAATTGTGAATGCAAAGGAAAAGTTACTGAAGAAAATTAAAAGTGCTGCTCCAATGAACACACAAATGATATTAAAAAAAAAAAAGTCAAACAGCCTTATTGCTGATATGGAGAAAAGTTTTAATAGTCTGGATAGAAGATCAAACCAGCCACAACTTTCCCTTAAGCTAAAGCCTAATCCAGAGAAAAACCCCAAGCCTCCTCAATTCCATAAAGGCTGAGAGAGGTAAGACAGCTGTAAAAGAAAAGTTGGAAGCTAGCAGAGATTGGTTCATGAGGTTTAAGGATAGAAGCTGGTTCATGAGGTTTAAGGATAGAAGCTGTCTCCATAACAAAAAGCAAGGTGAACTAACAAGTGCTGATATAGAACATGCAGCAAGTTATCTGGAAGATCTAGTTAATATTATTAATGAAGGTAGATACACTAAACAACAGATTTTCCATGGAGATAAGACAGCCTTCTATTACAAGAAAATGCCATCTAGCACTTTCATAGAAAGAAGTCAATGCCTGGCTTCAAAGTGTCAAAGGACAGGCTGACTGTTTTTCAGGGACTAATGCAGACAGGACTTGAAGTTGAAGCCAATGCTCATTTACCATTCCAAAATCCTAGAGCCCTTAATAATTATTCTAAATCTACTCTGCCTGTGCTCTATATGGAACAACTAGCCTAGTTGACAACACATCTGTTGACAGCATTGTTATGACAGCATGAATATTTTAAACCTACTATTGAGACCTATCGCTCAGAAAAAAAAAGATTCCTTTCAAAATATTACTGCTCATTGACAATGAACCTACTAACCCAAGAGTTCTCATGGAGATGTACAAGGGGAATAATGCTGTTTTCATGCCTGGTAATACAACATCTATTGTGCAGCTCATTACTTTGAATCAAGAAGTAACTTTAACTTTCAATTCTTATTATTTATGAAATATACTTCATAAGGCTGTACCTGCCAGAGACAGGATTCCTCCGATGGAACTGAGCAAAGTAAAATTAAAACTTTCTAGAAAGAATTCACCATTCTAGATATCATTACAAAAATTAATGATTCATTGGTGAAGGTTAAAATATCAACATTTATAGGAGTTTGGAAGAAGTTGATTTCAACCCCCATGGATGACTTGGAGGAATTCAAAACTACAGTGGAGGAAACAGCTGCAGATGAGGTAGAAAGAGAACTAGATATAGAGTCTAAATATGTGACTGAATTGCTGCAATCTCATGATCAAATGAACAGATGAGGAATTGCTTCTTATGGATGAACAAAGAAAGTTGTTTTTTTGAGATGGAAACCATTCCTGGTGAATATACTATAAACATGGTTGAAATGACAACGAAAGATTTAGAATACTACATAAACTCAGTTGAAAAAGCAGCAGCAGGGTTTGAAATAATTGATTCCAACTTTGAAAAGAGTTATATTGTGTGTAAAATGCTACAAAACAGCATCGCATGCTGGAGAGACGTTTTTCATGAAAGGAAGAGTCAACAAATGCGGCAAATTTCATTGTTGTCTTATATTAAGAAATTGCCACAGCCACCGCAACCCTTCAGCAACCACCACCCTGACTGGTCAGCAACCATCAACAGCCAAGCAAGACCCTCCCCCAGCAAAATAATTACAACCTGTTGAAGGCTCAGAAGATTGTTAGCATTTTTTAGCAATAACTATTTTTAAATTAAGGTATTCACATTGTATTTTTGGATATAATTGTAACTTTATAGGTAACAGTATAGTAGAAACATAACTTTTATATGTGTAGGGAAAAATTGTTGACTTGCTTTATTGTGATATTCAGCTTATTGTGGTGGTCTGAAACTGAATCTGCAATATCTCTTAGGTATGCCTTCATATTATTATGTAGAAATAAAGTTGGATCAATTTTAAACTGATCAAACTGACCAGGCCATACACAAAAACAAACTAATAAATATAAATTACTTATGGGCTTATGCATTGTGTTATAATTTAGAGGTCACATTTTATGAATCAATTATATTGAGATAATTTTTAAACTTCTGATTTTTCAGATACATGTCTAAAAAAGAAGCTAAACTCAAAGGCATAAGTTTCTTTATATACTTATGAAAAACTTATATAAGAATCAACAGTTGAAATACAACTAGAGAACACAAGCCTACCTTAAATTTAATTCTTCAAATGGTGTACAGAATTCAGGGGCATCTAAATATATATCTTCAGAATATAAATAGCAGTAGTGGGTAATTATCCTAATTTCAGCATTCTGGAACATTTTCTTTAGTAGTCTTTCTAAAAGAATCTTAATAATCACAATAGCAGTTATGTAATCTTCCTTCTAGCATTTCTCTTAAGCTTTAAAAATGAGTATATTTTTGACATTTTTCCACTATTGCTTCTATTGCATCTCCAAATTTCTTTGTCATTGTCATCTGCCAATTTCAATAATTGATTACTTCTGTGCTTTCATGTCTGCCAAGAACCTCTGAAAAACTGTAAGGCTTTGAATTAATGTGGTAATTATTTATTTTCTAATGTCCTTAAGACTTATACCACTTCCTGTTACACCTTTCCGTACATGCTGAAATTTTAGTTCCTTCTTCTTAAAGTTTATCTTTCCAGAATATTCCCCTAAAAGTAGAAGCTGAGAATAGCCTAAATAAAACTTCGCTTCCAGTATTTTGCCAATCCATTTGGAATTGTTAATGTGTAAGTAATTAAAACCCCTATTATTCATGGATAAGACCAAAGCAAATAATTGTAAACTTTTTAAAAATCTCAGAGTGAAAATATATGAGAGTAAATGAGATTCAGAAGTTTTTAAATGATATGTTGTACAATTGTTTTCCTACTATGACTCTTGTGTCCATTTGGTATGTGTTTTTCATAAGATTGCTTTCTTACATAAGTGATACTAAGGTCTTAATTAATAGTAATGCGGTCAAATTCTGTTGGTGTTATTATTGGGCAACCTTCAAATATCCTCCTCAGCCTGTCATCACAATAGGTTAACAATCTTAGCATATTTATTTAATTTGTATAAAAATTATTACATGTTGTTCTGTGATCCTACATCAATTGTTACTATTAAGAATTACCTGTAAATAATTTAAATAAGTTTATGTTCCATATTTCTAATATAGAATATGAAAATGGGAATAACTATACCTAGCTTTGGAGTCACACAAATTTCAATTCTGCCTCCTGTTCAGATTCAAATGAAACCTTGTGTATGAAGCATCTATCACAGAGCCTCTGCTCCAGAAATTGTAGGAAAAACCACCATTGTTACAGTTGATACTATTCACTGATTAAATTATTAGATGTATGAAAAGCTGTTGAACTTACAGTCAATTAGTTTCTATGTATTAAGTTATGATATGAGTTTCATTTTCATTAGTGCTTATCTAATCCTTATGAAATATTTTATTAAATTTGTAGTCTTCAGACTACTTTCAATGCTTAATTAACAGTTAACAATGAAATATCCCAAAATTTTGTTGTAAAATGTCAGCACATAGCATGTATTTATCAATTAGAAACGTTTTAAACCTGAAAAGATATACCACAACTATTTCAGTTCACCTCGCAGTCAAATGTATACACTAACATAAATAGTTACATACAGAGCATTTAACTACTAGACATGACACAGAAAGGTAAGATGTGTGTGTATATATATTTATATATATAAGCTATATATATTTATATATTTATATATATAATATATAATATATATATTATATATTTATATATATAATATATAATATATATTATATATTTATATATATAATATATAATATATATATTATATATATAATATAATATATAAATTATATAATTTATATATTATAATATAATATAATAATTATAAAATATTATATATATTTATATATATAGCTTATATATATTTTTATATATAAGCTATATATATACAAATATATACATGTTTATATATATAAAAGCCTAAAAACACCTTCCATCCTAACCACACAGTAGATATATATATATATATATATAAAAAACTGCTCCCATCCAATGTATTCATACAACAACTTGAGTGATTTCCAATACTATTGCACAATATAAATAAAACAAGTGTACAGAAGGCTACATGTTTATATAAACTGTAGAATAAACTGGTTTGACAAGGTGCAGAAGAAAGGGGAAAATGTCTACAGGTAGATAAAGCATTTTAAAACACTTGGAGACTAAGACCTTACTGACCTTGTCACCTCACATCCTACTATTCTGTTTTAAATAGGATTTGGCTAAAGGGTTTTCCATAACCCAATGATATTATTTTACTGGGCATTTAAAAAGTTATGGGAAAAACAATTAAACTTTAAATAAAACATCATGTCATGGTAGGATCAAAATGAATTATCAGGCTATGAAAATCCTTAACTAATAGGAGACCACATAATTGTGAGTAGATAGAATAACAGGGCACTTCAAAATTTGTACATTATACTTATCTGACTGAAAAGCCTAACATCCTATCAATTTTCAACATATAAATGGGACATCTGTTAACATGACATAATATTTCATTCATATTCCATCAATAAAATGTCTATCTGGAAAAACAATCTATGAAATAAAGTAATAGCCATTTTGTAGTTCAAGTGCCCATTAATAAATAGAAAATTAAAGAAAAATTATTTTCCAAGTACAAGTGGGATCCCCAGGAATGTCCAATGGCATTATTTTAAAGACTATTTGATTTATAGCCAGTAAAATTATAATAACAAAATACTAACAAGAATATATGACCCCAAAAATGGAATGCAATGACATATGTAAATGACTAGGCCAGTTTCTTATATACGGCATGTACTCAAAAAACGGATATTTTAGACAAGGAAGGAAAAAGTTAATATTCTTTCTCTAAATTATTTTACCTGCAAATATATTAAAAAGATTGACATAATATAGATGTATAGAAAAATCAAAGATGCCACTTTAACTTTTTTGTCTTGTCTTATCTCATTTTAGACCTTCTGCAAACAGCATATCTTTTCATTGAAAGCTGATGAGCATTCTCTATTAGGCTTCCAAAGGAAACATTTTGTGGGCACAAAACACCTTCCATTCTAACCACACAGTCTGTATGAGAATCAAATAGCTTTACCTAAAATTCAAGTGTAGTGTTCAGTAGATAATCAACACTTAAAAATGGACACTTCCAAAGAAAGAGTCACTTAGTTTATTATTTCTCCTGTAACTATTACAAAATTTAGGACAATTTTAAAGCACAATGAAATTATATTATTGTACAACAGCTCGGTAATTTATAACAGTGTTCCTTATAATCCTAGGTAACCTACCAGTCTTCACTCTTTATTTTCACATCTCTTTCAGACCAAGATTCTGTGAAACGAATAGATACTCATTTTTTTTCAAACTTATCTATTTCTTTCTAATGACCAAGAAGGGGGAGTCAACTTAAAGGAGGAGGAATACATTTGAATGAATCTGCTACTTAGGTAACTGAACAAGTAAGCCAAGGTATTGTAATTGAACATTTAGGGCTTGTATTAAATAAAATAATTTGGCTATAAACGTGGCTTAAAAATTAGAGATTTTATGTCTTGCATGTAAAAAGTCTAGAGATAAGAGATATTGCAGGGTTGATTCAGAAGCTCAACAATGTCATGAAGAATCCATTTTGCATTTTTGGGGATGGCATTCATGTCACCATCCAGTACCAAAGGATGGGCTGCCAGTTACAGGTGTCATATCCAGACATAATGATCTTTAGCTAAAATGGGTAGTGCTTCCCCTGTGTTTCTCTTTTCATTAGAGAGTTTCTCTGGAAGCCTGCCAGATTTCCCCTTTCATTGATCAGAACTCTATCCCATTTTCACTACTGAACTGGCAGGAGAAATGAAATGACGATAATAGGCTTAGAGCAATAATGATTCTCTCCCCAGGGATGGGGGACAATTGAACTAAAGTTTATTCTGCCAGTAAGGAAGAGGTAAAGGAAGTAATCATTGAAATACCCTCTAATAGTTTCTACACTACACCTTTGGAGTCAGGGGAAAGTTGACTTAAATCCTGACTTCATACCTTTAGAACTCTTTATATAAGTACTTAACCTCTCTTTTTATTGGGAGAAAAATATACATATTGAGTATATATATATATACACACACACACGTATATACACACACGTATATACATATACACACAAAAAAAAACAAATATGATATAGGTATTTTAAACAGGTCTGTGTTGTCGGGAATGTGTAATTTATGCAAAAATACCTAGCACAGAACCTGATACATGGCAGAACCCAATAAACAGTATTTAAAACTGTTTGCGTGGTTTTTGTTTGTTTGTTTCCATTTCTAGGCCCTCCTCACTTCTTGCCTTCTCACAACAAAGCCCAATGCCTTTCTGAGGAGTATGGCCTAAAGTGAATTCTCTCTGCAAAATTCTCAATTTTAAAAAGTATTTTACTTGATATTTTCCTATTTCATTCTGCATATAGAATGAACTGCATATATTAATATTATTTATTAATAAATAACCCAAATGTCCAACAATGATAGACTGGATTAAGAAAATGTGGCACATATACACCATGGAATACTATGCAGCCATAAAAAATGATGAGTTCACGTCCTTTGTAGGGACATGGATGAAATTGGAAATCATCATTCTCAGTAAACTATCGCAAGAACAAAAAACCAAACACCGCATATTCTCACTCATAGGTGGGAATTGAACAATGAGAACACATGGACACAGGAAGGGGAACATCACACTCTGGGGACTGTTGTGGGGTGGGGGGAGGGGGGAGGGATAGCACTGGGAGATATACCTAATGCTAGATGACGAGTTGGTGGGTGCAGCGCACCAGCATGGCACATGTATACATATGTAACTTACCTGCACATTGCGCACATGTACCATAAAACCTTAAGTTTAATAATAATAAATAATAATAAAAGAAGAAAAAAAAAAAAAAGAAAAAAAAAATATTTAATATTTTTAATTAATATATTAAAATATTAAAAAGTATTTTACTTGATATTTTCCTATTTCATTCTGCATTTAGAATGAACTGCATATAGAATGAACTATTAGGGTTGTCAAATACTAGTTTGATAGGGTATCATGCACCCTGATTATAACACACATAAATTTTCCTTATCAGATAATTCCATAAATCAAATCAGCATATAAAATACCATCAATTAAGAAAAAAACGAAAGAGGAAAAAAAAAGCCCCTAGCAGAACATGAAAGTTCCTGTAGCCTGCTTCTACATTTCGCTCTCTTCCTTTGCGCCTCTCTGACATCTTTATGCTTTAATCACTCTAAATAAATTGTCCAAATTACATCCTGAGATTATTTCTTTCAAAACTATTGTTGCAGTTTCCCCTATCTGGAACATCCTCTGCACCACTCTTCCACTCTTCATCTAATTCTTATCATCTTCATAACTCATTTCAGAAACTGTCTTTCCCAGAAAAGTTTTCCAGACTTTAGTTATACTGTTATTTCAGAGTAACTTTTGCTTACCATTTGCCATAAAATTTGGAAAGTATCTATTTTTGTATCTGTCTTCCTCACTAGATTGTTTAATAAACTCCTGATGCCTTTACTGGTATGGAAGTAGCCATGAAATAAGTATGTGCTGAATGAAATGAAATAAATTGATTTGTTTTGTATACTCAGCACTCTAAAATGGAATACTAAAGACAAATCTCCTAAAATACTGTGATAATAAAAAATAGCATTAAAAAGTTACCACCTTTATAGAAAAATACAGTAACATTTCACAAGTATTTACAGTGAGTGAAATGTCATGCTAAATACCTTATACATATTTTTCAATTTAGCCATCAGAACAGCCCTGAGAAGTAAAAGTATCTTCCCCATTTTAAATATGAGAGTAAGACACGAAGAAGTTAATTAAGTTTTCAAGGCCTGGCGTGGTGGCTCACGCCTATAATCCCAGTACTTTGGGAGGCCGAGGCGGGTGGATCAAGAGGTCAGGAGATTGAGACCATCCTGGCTAACACGGTGAAACCTCGTCTCTACTAAAAATACAAAAAATTAGCCGGGCGTAGTGGCCGGCGCCTGTAGTCCCAGCTACTCCGGAAGGCTGAGGCAGGAGAATGGTGTGAACCTAGGAGGCGGAGCTTGCAGTGAGCTGAGATCCCACCACTGCACTCCAGCCTGGGTGACACAGCGAGACTCCGTCTCAAAAAAAAAAAAAAAAAGAACAATTTAAGTTTTCAAAGACTATACAGCTAGCAAGTCCCAAATCTGAAACTTGAACTCAGATTTGTTGACTCTAAAGTGTATGTTTTAGTTACTAAACTCCAAAATAGAGACCATTTTCCACATGCTACTTTATTTTTTAAACATTCTTAGTAAGAAGTGGTCTTAAATAGCTCCAAGTCATCTAAATTTCATAACAAAACAAAACAAAACACTTCTATGGACAGGAGAAGACATGATAGCATTTTGTTCCAATTCACTTTTTTCTTACTTTATTTAAATTCTTGTTTGCTCACTATCAACAGTAACTGTGTCAATGCATTGCACTGAAATTGTTTGAAAAAAAAATGCTTTGCTGCACTGTGATAAAATTTCCCAAAAAACTATTGACAACATATTTCCTTAAACAAAATGCCCAATTTTTTCACATGGTAAAATGGTACTTTTCTCCTTCCCCCTTAAAAGTAGGACGTCAATGATTACATTTGTTACGAAGAAAGTTAACAAGGCACTTAAAAGTAATGATATAAATGTCTATAAAACTTACACTTTATTGTTTAAATATTATCCTGTATTTACACAATTTTTCAGCATTATTCAAATGCATTAGTTGTCATGTATACCCATGAAATACTATATACATACATCAACTCTAGTAATGTGCGTCAAAATAAATTCATTGCTAGGCTGGGCACGGTGGCTCATGTCTGTAATCCCAGCACTTTGGGAGGCTGAGGCGGGCGGATCACAAGGTCAAGAGATCAAGACCATCTTGGCCAACATGGTGAAACCCTGTCTCTACTAAAAATTCAAAAATTAGCTGGGTGTGGTGGCATGCACCTGTAGTCTCAGCTACTCTGGAGTCTGAGGCAAGAGAATCTTTTGAACCCGGGAGGCAGAGGTTGCAGTGAGCGGAGATCGCACCACTGCACTCCAGCCTGGTGACAGAGCAAGACTCCATCTCAGTCAATCAATCAATCAATTCATTGCTACATTGAGAAGTAAACTGATGCAAAAGGAAAAACAACAGAACAGGGAGAAAGCAACAACATGGAGTCAGTCACAAATACATATTATTGCAAACATTTCATTAATTTTGAAAGATTAACAGCTTCTTGTATGAGGGAAAAATGTGAAAATATTTTTAAAAGGAGCATATAATATTTAATTTCTAAACATAGTAGTAAACATTCACTGATTTATATAATAGGAAATATAAAATGATAAAATAGAAATGACTGCAACTTCATAAATGTCAAAATCTGAGTATGAAGGAAAGGAAAGCTGAAACACTTTTGGTTATGTGTGCATATGGCTCAGTGCTTTGACTCTACACTGAACACAGAGATTACTTGTAATGGTGAAAGTATTAATTTATGAAAAACATTTTCAATATCAGTTCATCACTATTCAGTTAAATAAATTATCATATTTAGCAATTCGTACACGAGAGCAGGTTGGATTTTTAAAAATACTTAATCTTCACATAACTGGTTTGTAGTCCACAGATTAATTGAACATTCAAGTTTACAAATTTGGGGAAAAAGGAAAGAAAATCTTTTTATTTCCTTTTCAGTGTTAAATTTAAAAAAGATATAATAAACTTAGGAAATATAAATATGTTTTAATAGAATCTCAGCATTCATGCTATCATATATAACAATACTATAAAACAGATGTTTTAAAATCAATTAAATTAAAGATAACCCTCATTATATATAATTCTTAAGACTACTATATCCAGGAAATAACATTTATATTTCACATATCTCTATATGAAGATAAACAATAAAGAAAAGATCCACTAGTATATTGATATTCAAATTATTCATTGATATTTGTATTCACCTAAGAAAACTTAAATTTAAAAAAAAAAAAAATTTTGAAATCAATTGTTAAATGGGTAGCAGCAGATTGAATTTGTGCAAACTTTCTTCAGGGTAATGAACCATTAAATACCAAAAGCTTAAATTCTTAATTTTTGATCTTGCAAATATTTATTCTGAGGAAATCATAATTATGTGTAAAGATGTAACTCAAAAGAGTTATCTCCAGCTTTTTAAACATAAAAGGGTAATTAAAAGTGAAAAATAAAACGATAAAAGCATAAAGGGCAACATTAAAGGAAGTGAGTAAATAAACTGATTTCATATAATAATTCTAAAAATTGTATCACTAAATATGTTGGTCCAAATAAGAATTTCAGAAATTAAAATTTGGGGTATAAAATAAGTACAAAACCTGGTTATTAAACATAATAGAAAGCATATCATTTTGTAAGAAGTACTATAGACACACACACAGACACATACACTCATGTGCACATCAAGAAAGTATTTACAAACATCTGCAAAATGTTATTAGTACAAAGTGTTAGTAGTATTATTTCTAAGTGATAAGATTATAAATAATATTTTCTTCATTTTTGCTACATGTATTTCTCAATATTTCTGAAATAAATGTTATTTTAATAATAACATAAAAGTTACCTATTAAATGTACGAAATAAATCCAGTATAAGAACTCTAAAGTGATCTATTATTTCCCCTCCATTTGTATGGAGTAATTCTTTGGGCAGTAGAAAAATGTCAGACAACATGAGTTCCAGTCTCTGCCACTGACTGGCAACCTATTCTTAGGCAAATAACATCTTTAAATCTTACACTTGTTTTCTGTAAAATACCTGGAAAAGATGATCATATTAAGAGCTCTTCCAGCAAACAGTCCCATGTCTCATATATATTAGAAACAGAGCTAACGTTAAAATGTATTTAACAAAGTGACAAAATAATCTGCAACCTCATTAGAGTGTGTTGAATTTATATGTATTTATGTTTAAAATCACCCAGATGTTGTGGATATTTAAAGAGTTGTTGCTGATGTTGTTTTGTGAATATCAAATGTATTAAACTGTATACTGTTGACGTCCCATATAGATTCAAATAATTGAATTAAGGAGCCAGGGCCAAATATTGTTGGTCTTTGTCTTTGTACATCAGGCTGTCTTATTCACTGCTATGCAAGGCCTGTGAGGTATTGAACAAATGAATGTCTAGGCAGAATGTGTCGAATGTCTAGGCAGAATGAACTGAATTCCATTGAACTATGTTTGCATGACTTCCACAAATTTCAAAGTGAGATAACTCTTAGTAAAGGCTTTAATTTCAGGCCCACAGTCACTGCAAAAGTTTTCTATATTCTCTCCACAACATCTGTTCAAAGTCTTAAAATAAAATAAGAGTTTGTGAATTACAGTTGAAATTCAAAATTACCAAACATTTTGAAATTTTCAGTGAGAAAGAATTTAAAGGCCTTAACTTTGGTTTGCTCAACAGCATATTTCTTATTCTTCCTTTTTATATCCAACATTTCCATGTTTACAATTAATGGCCTGTGTCAGAAAGAGTAGACAACAATGTGAAGTAGATGATATTGTCTTACCCTGAATTACAGAAGTTTAAACATACATTGCCATTCTTGCCCAGAAATGGTATTTGTAATGACTGCATCTTTATATTCAATCAGTAAAGCCTTTTCAGTACAATATTTGGGCAACTGATGAAACATTAATAGAAAATTATATAGAATTAAGGGACATGGCAAAAGACTGTTTACTATATTCCCACCACACCATTATTATCAATGATTATCCCAATACTTAGAGTACAAGGGTTATTTGCAATGTGTTGAGTGGTAAGTTCAATGTAGTAAAAACAGTCAGTTTAAACTCCCCCTTGTTAGCATGAGAGTGACTGCATTCCAAGGTTGCTCTTTTCTTTCATTCTCTTCTTTCTTCTTCTCCTTCCAGCCATGGAAATAGAGTTCAGTTATTTCTGCATGGATGCAAGGTGAATGAGGCTGTCGCTTCTCCTTGCAGTGCTATTGATTACAGGTCACTGACATAATACAGCTATTTTTTAATGAAAAAAGTTATATAGCATTATCTCACTTACTTGGGTATCTGAAAGGAATGTGTGGAGTGTTATTTATTTATACAGAAATCTGCCAACTGAGAGGCATCATCTTGCTTTGAGGGGCCTCCTGCTGGCAAAGTGAGCAACCTTGTTATTATAAGAATTAAACACTGTACACTGCATGAAAGAAAACACAAAACAATCCTTCAGAGTAGAGCTGTGCTGATTTTCAACCTGTAAAAATACATTAGATCTGTGCTGATTTTCAACCTGTAAAAATACATTATTATAATATAGAAAAACTTAGAAAACTTCAAAGTGTTATTAATATCACTCGTTAAGGCTGCCTAGTTTTCATTGTTCTCAGCTATAAGATACATATTTAATTTACAGTTTCTGATGAAAATGTCAATGGATCTTTTTAATTTGACCATAAATCAGTCTAAAACACTATAAACTAATTGATAAGGAACTGATTTTCTAGATAAGCACAATAAGCACACATCAGCTTGCAGTTTTCAAGGGACATAGTTTGTACATAGAAAAATAACCTTAGGAAACATAATTCTAATAATTGTCTCTGATCTCAATCATGAGAGTAATTAGTTCTTCCTTCATAAAGCCATCACTGCAAATTATATTCGAGAATGAATATTATGTCTCAGTTACAAATTATATAATTTAATCTCAAAATTTCCCAAGACCCATTTAAAAACCTTGGGAGATAACTGAACATTTAATAACGTCAGGGTTATTAAATATCCTTCAACATTTGCATACTTGTAAAAACTATATAGCATAGCAAAAGGTACTAACAGAATTGCCATGATGCATGAAACCACTAAGAATCAAAATATTTGTGTAAAAATTAACCATTTATGGTACCACAAGCCCCTATTAGAAAAAAATATGATCTTTTTTTGTGAAGATCAATCTTGACAATCTACTTATACTTAATAATTTCCAAAGACTTTAGAAAACAGAGAGCCCAAGTTGTTAAATGCACTTGTTTAGAGTTAAAATACAGGAACAGGAGGGGAGGAATAAGTACTGTGTTGAGATAATATCTGCTAACACAGTATCTCCATCCAATATCTAACTCCTTCTGGACAAACAGTGATTCCAGGGAGAAAGTAGGGCAGGGAGTAAATGTCAGGTCTGGGGACCTGAATAGTTGCATGTCACGCAATAATCCTAGAGAAGATTTTTTTCACAGTCCTGAGACTACTCCAAATAGGGATTACAGGCAAAAAGGACAGCTGTTATATCATCTCCCCTGAAAAAATGTTATATAGGACTATTACTAATGCCATCCTGTGTGTACCCAGAATCATAGGCACTGGTGTTCTAATCAAGACTTCTGATTGGGAAAAATGAAAAACTTACAAAACCTAAACTGCTTTTCTACACTCTTTTTCTCAAAGCACAAATAAATCCAGAGAGGCTTACTAGCCTTCTCAGAAATAGAAAGTAGTATAGGTCTCAGTCATCCCTGAATTGTTTCTTAAAAGTAAACAAATTCTATTTAATTTGAATGCTTAAAAAAAAAATCTTATTACCATTAGAAAAGTGAGAGACATGATTCAACTTTGAGTTACAGGTTTTATGCAATATAAATACACTAAAATTTAATCAAGCAATATATACAATTTCCCAATTATCTTCCTGGAAACATTACAAATCATCATACTCTTTTTCAAGAATGTATTGATGGCTACAGTGGTCTGGGTAATATTAAAGCTACTGCACAAAATGATAAACGATAAATAAAATGGCTGTTAGTCATGAACACAGGGAGGGGAACATCACACACCGGGGCCTATCAGGGGGCGGGGGGCTAGAGGAGGGATAGGAGAAACACCTAATTAGGAGATAATAATTAGGAGAAACACCTAATGTAGACGACTATTCAGCCATTAAGAAAATAATGAAATTGTTTCATTTGGGGCAACCTGGGTGAATCTATCAGACATTATGTTAAGAGAAATAACTTAGGCACAGAAAGATAAATACAAGGAGCTAAAAAAATGAGCTCATAATAGTGGAGAGTAGAATTTTGGTTATTGGAGGCTGGGAAGGATAAGGCAGAGGGGAATATAGAGAGATTGGTTAAAGAATACAAAATTATAGCTAGATAGGAATAAAGTTCTAGTGTTCTGTAGCAATGCAGAGTAAATATGTTTAATAATTTATTGTATATTTTCAAAAAGCTGAAAGAGAACATTTTGAGTATTCACAATTCAAGGAAATGATAAATGTTTGAGTTGATAGATAGGTTAATTATTCTAATTTAACTATTATACAACATATGCATGTACTGAAAAATCCCATATTTATATCCCATAAATATGGACAATTATTATTTATCAACCAAAAACAAAAGAAAAATATATCAGGACACCTTAATTGGAAAAATATAATTTAAACATATTTGTCTTAAATATGTTGTTAACACTTCAGTCTTCTATTTATGATCAATCATTGGTTAAACAGAATGTCATAATAATGCTAAATAATATAACAGATGGAGGAAAATCAGTTGTATTGATTTTAATTATAGTTTAATATTCCAATTTATTGGTTTGCAGTAAAGTAAAAAGTTGAGTTGAAACTACATGAAAACTTCATCCCAGTCTAGTTCAATGCCTGCATCTAAAATTTATAAGGTTATTTGCATGTAAAAATTATTTTATTGGGTTACTATTCTTGCACATAAAAATTTTGGTAATTCAACTACTACATTAAAAGGTTTTTATCTTAAAGGTATAGCTCATGGTTTGTCCCAGAAACTCTGATGGAAATCTAATCACACATCCCCACTGCCCATATTGTTCTGGAGCACCACCTGTCAGCTGAATAAGATAATGACATGTGGTGGAGCTTGTATACAAAATTTCTACCTATCTCTGTCTAAAAATAATAGCCTTCATTGTTAAATTTGTTCTTATCTTTTGTAAAAATGAAGAATTCACAGCATCCTTGGAAGTTTCCACATTGGTTGATAGGAGAAATAACTTTTTAGAAATTCTAACCCACTGACTGTAGGGAGTTTGAGGTTGTTGCAAAAAAGCAAGCACTCAACTGTAGAAGAGCAGAAATCGCCCTTGCCATTAGTAATACCTTTTTTAGGCATGTACGGTTTTGTGGCACATCAATGTTAATTAGCAAGTGGACACCACTGGCATAGCTCTGTGAATTTAAAAGTTTATGATGTCATGCATAGCCTTTACCTGATTCCTTAATAAATGTGAAAAACTGTAATATAGGGAAAGCACTTAATAATCACAACAATTTACAGATTATCTTCTATGTGACAAATTCTGTCAGTGTTTGTGTATAGATGTGGATGATTCTGCTCTAGCATGCAGAAATTTTTCCAAAAATACATTCAGTCATACATTATTTTAGTTGTGTCCTATCTTGAAAAGTTTAAATGCCTATAAAATGTAACATAAAAAGTTATCTCATGAATTTGATTAAAAACCATTTTCTCTTGAAGGCACTTTAAAAAACAATACGGATGAAAGGAAAGAGGATTTGAGTTTGCCAGGTAAACATAAATCTTCGGAACAAAACTGTCTCTCTAAGCTCTTTTTTTAATACCAAAACTATAAAAACAGAATATGAAGAAAAAAAGGATTTGAGAAAACTGCCCCTCAGAGAGAGCCAAATTCTTCCTCAAATAGTCTACTTAAAGTGCTAATGACAGTCCATGTGTACAATAATTCTATAAACCATTATTGTATCACCTGTTTATATTCATAGGACACACAAAACTCAGTTCAAATTATGAAAAATAGAAAGTTCATGCTCTTCTCATATTTAACGTTTTCTAACTTTAAATTTATGATGCTTCTATTTTGCTTTTAACTGCCCTAGTTCTCTCCTACTACTACTATAGCATACAAAATATAATTAACATTTATTGGGCACTTACTATATACCTGATGCTATTTTATATGCATTTATATGCATTTCATTTAACCTTCACAATTATGAGGTTAATATTAATATTCGATTCCCTTTTTAGATGGGATGATTGAAGCTTAAGAAGATGAAGTAATTTACCTATACTCACATGGTTGACTCAAACCTGCACTATTTAAATTCTCAGATTCCTCTATTTTACTCCTTGCAAAGTTTTACTTCACATGATCAATTTCAAAAAGTTACTGCAATGGTTACTCTATTTGAGTTATTATAAATGCAATGAAACCACAATGTTAAGTTAGAAGAGTGGCACCTATTGTTAATATACTTGATCCCATTTCCATATTTGATATATTCACAAATATTCCTGGTTATTTAGAATTATTATGAGTATCAAGCAAAATCACTGTCAATGGCCTAAAATACTTAAGAAATTCATCTATGTTGCCAGCGTACTTCTTAGGAGTTTTCATTTATCGCCATATATAAAATGTTGATATTTAGACTATGTGAATTTAATAGGCGCCTAGGCATTGCTGATCAGCCACCTGCACAAGTGTGGCCATTTGCAAGTTATTTAATTTCTCCAAGCTTCTGTTCCCCTGTTTGTAAAATAAGGATGGTAGTGTCCATATTGTTAAGATCAGGTGAGATATTGTATGAGCACTGCTTAGCACACTTCCTGATACAGTTGGCCTTTAATTAAGTACTAGATATTACGATTTCTTGGCTTTTTACCGATGAAGAGTTAATGTGTGTTGTACAGAAGTTTATAACAATTAAGATAGGAAAAGCACATTAAATTATGAAAAGCGATAAGTAAAACGTTGAATAGCTTGAGTCGGAGATGCTGTGACATATCCAAGTGGAGATATCGAGCAGGCAGTAGAAACAGGAAGGTTTAGAGCTCTGTATAGGGGTAAGAGTATAGAATAATCTACACAGAGGTAAGACAGGGGAGGGCATCTGGACAGTAAGAAAAAGATGAAGAGGACCACAGCCAGACAGAAGCATTGGATAGACTTACTTCTTGTTGAGTGCATTATCTTTATTCATTGCCTCCTTAAAAATAGACAATTAAAATCTAAGTCTAATATACACCCAATAATAGCCAAATTGATTGTTAGAATATCGCCTCTGTTGAGAAATAGCTGTGTGATTTGTCCAATTATGTAACTGAGTCTCATTTTCTTTATCTATGACAGAGGATTAATACCATCTACTGTGCAGGTTTAAGGAGGCACCAGAGGTAATACATAAAAGTACCAGCACCAGACTTGGTGCCTCCTGGCATTAAAGTGGATATAGACTGTAGAAAGTGAGGAGAGGTGGTAGATCAGAAAGCCTAAAACAGAACGTAGGTATTAAGAAATGCAGTCTTCATACAGGGGAACCAAAAAGAATGTTAAAAGAATGGCCACAAATGGAAAAAGCAAAACATTTTATTTAGAAGGTTTATAGTGTAGATCCAAAAGTGGTAGTAAAAGAGAGAGAAATGTCAAAGGCCTTAAAATATTTCCAAAGCTGACTAATAAAGGTCTACTTTATTTGTAATTAGGTCAGGCATGCATGTGTACATCTGTCTTTTCATCTCCTTTTGATTTTCAGTTTCCCTAGGAAAGTGCTTGTCTTTTGCTGTTATTTCTTAACATTTTATCTCCCAGCCACAAATGCAGGCCCAGTTTTCTAAATTCCTGCTGCGCCTAACTATGTCCCCACCTTCTTATATATTTCTCCTTCCAGTTTAGTTAAATCAGTACTTAGTTATAAATACCTGCTGATAAACTGAAGAGCAAAGTAAAGTGTATATATTTTAAGCTTGTATGCTTAAAATATATGCTTATATTCTCTATTTTTTTTAAATTGAGAATGATTAATTGGTGATAGTATAATGGATCAGAAGTGTGAATATCTAATATGAAGACTGTTGAGAAAAAGGCAAAATATTTATTTAAGAATGACAATTTAAAAAAAAAACCTGTCACAAATCTACTAATCTATGAAGAGCAGGTAGGATGATGAGGAGCAGATGGGTGGGAATCTTAGCCATAGAGACTTGAAGGATGGGTTTCATCTGCTCTAATTTTTAGAGGCTATAAAAGGTACTTAGGCACAGTGTGCTTATGACAGGTTCTCAGAAATCACAGAACTCAATCCTCACTCCCAACACTGTGGACCAGTTGTTCCTCAGCTGCCTCATTCATTTCTTATCATCATAGAAGAGGTTAGATCAGAGCTTACCACCCCACACATGAAGGAACTCACTAACTCCTGGGACAGACCATTCCAACTTTGGTTAGCTCTATGAGAAACTCCTTGATGGTGTTTAACTGAAATCTGATGCCTTACAATTTCAAACAGCTGTTAATGTTTCTGTTCTCCAAGGCTATACAGAACATTGGTAATCCCTCTTATATGTAACAGCCCTCCCTAGCTATTGAAGACAGTTATCATGTCCCCTTCCCAAGCCTCCTCTTTTCCATGCCTGGCATCTCCTTATTTCTTTAATCATTCTTCAAATTAAATAGTACGCTATTATTCTGTTGTAATATGAAATTTAAAAAACACATGTCCAAATCTAAGTTACCAAAATTACAATAATTAAGCTGACGTTCATAATTTCTACCATAATATTGTATTTTAACTTTGTAAAAATAAAAGTTTTAATTTTTTCCTCTCCTTATCTACCACAAATGAAAATTGTAAATGTAGTGACCTCCAGGGATAGTCCCGTATCTAATACACACACCTGCAGCAGCTAATACCTTGCCAGATAACTATTCATTCTGACTAATAATATGAGCATGTGATATGGTTATTACCACATAGATGATAGTCATCACATATTCAAACTATTGTGAGTACTTGCAGCCCCATTTATAGACACAAGTGATCCACCAGCACTCATACTCACTCTTGGGAAAATGTATAGCATTTGCTTTAAATGTGGACAGAATGCCCCTGTCCACATACTAAATTACGTGGGTGATTTTCTCCTAGGCCTCACTCATGTGATTTTCTCCTAGGCTAATTCAATATGTGGGCAGTGGCATCCTGTCTATTGTGTTTAAGTCATTTTTTTTTAACTTCAACTCACATAAAACAGGTGTCTATGCTGTGATACACTTATCTCAGAAAAATGCATTTCTCGAACTGGCTAATACTTAATTGTGGCAAAGTTACTGTGACACTATTCATATTTCTATTATTTTAAAACACTTATGGAAAAATTATTTTTATATGTAACAGTAATATATACAGTATTTAGTGACTGTAATGTCAAAGGCACATTAGAATGGATCATAGCATATGCCAGAGAAGAGATATGAAGGTCTATCATTGTGCCGCGTATTAACTCTTTACTTGTTTGATTGGGTTAAATCAGAGAAAGGGGTTCCAGGGAAGGTACCAGGGAAACTCATTTAGGTAAAACAGCATTTCCATGTTTTAACAATCAGTAAAGTTGTAAGAAATACACTACTTGAATATTAATCCTGGTATGGAATATACTTTGTTCATCATATCCCACACAAGAGTTTATGGAAATTTGAAAATGTCAAAAAGAGGATCCATATTCCTAGTAGAAAGAAAAAAATAAACAGTAAAGTTATTTTTTTCATATATTTGAGTAGAAAAGCATTGGAAAACATTTGACCTTGACTGGTTATAAAATCAAAGATGTCTTCAAGTTTAAAGCATACATGTGCTATCAGCACATGTACAATTACTGAAAACCTTATCAACAGAGAAGCTATCCGAAAAAAATTAACCTTGAAATAACCACTGGAAATATGATGAGATGAACAATTCATGAATGAGAATTATTCTCTACAGTGAACTTGATTATGGAGAATATAGTCTGAAGTCATGACACATCCTTAACAGATATATAAATAACATTACAACTCTGAATACTTTACAATTCACTGTGCTACAAAAGGCTGTTAGGAACACAGCTTGACATTCCCCAATATAGATATTATTGTACAAATTCCAGGTTTTCTCTAGAACCACATTTCCACAAATGTTACACATCTGGTGAACATTGTCTCACACAAATTAAACCTCATTAAGAAATTTCACTAAAGTTTACTCTATTGGATAATAATTTTCCACAAAAATAAGGTTTTGAGTTTTGTTTGTTTGTTTTGTTTTAAGCAATTTCCTGATTATTACAGTGGATTCTATTCTGTTGGCTCATCTGGCAGGTGAATGACTACTTTCAGAATATGAAATTCTACCAGATTCAAATCACAAAATTATCATAAAATAATGGGATTTCTGACTGACTCACAAGTAGTAAAACTCTTGAATACCAAAAGTCCACTACATATGTTATTGAAACAAAGATATTGTTGATATTTTGACATACAGGTATTTTATTTTCTGCAGATCTGGAACAACTGAAATGTTTTTGGTTCTCCTTTTTTTTCTCATTAATAAATCTGCCTTCACGGAGCTCATCCTGCCAGTAAGAAATATGTTACTTACAGAAATTTATTTTTATATAGCCTATAAATATTGAGTGAAAGCTGTTAAACTGTGGGAGACAAACTTCATCTGTACCTCTTGAAGAGTGACTGAGTCAGTTTGTAGGAGTGAAATAGCATGTATCAGATCTAAATTTGCCAAACAAAATTAGCTGCATGCCATTCTATTTGTCTTATCTTTTTCTCTGGCTCATGGTGTGCTAATTCTGGCCACAAGCAATACAGTAAGCACAGAAAAAAATAATGAATGCCCCTTTTACCAACAGTTGCATAAAATGTTTTCTCTATTTCAATTTATCCTGAAGCTTTTTATACTTTCAATTTTCATCCTGTATTTAGAAGAAAGAAAAGGGCCACTAAAGAATTATATCTAAATACAAATCATTTCAATTTCCATTAATTCCAAATACATTTTTAAAGATTTCAATATATCACCAGGGACAATGGGCTGCTAAATTTGAAGTTAACAACTGGGAAATATTATTAACTGTTTAGTTGATATTTTTTAAAACTATGACTTGAAATACTAATCTTTTTACTGTTTCTTAAATTTGTTAACATATTAGTTAAAAATATTACCAAAGATCTACACTCTCTATTATTTTAACTTAAATGCATTGTTTCATTCATGGCTAGTAATGGTATCTATTCTAGTTAAAGTTTTTAAAATGACATTAAAAGAAGTTTAGGTAGTAAAACATTAGTGGATGTTAATTGTCTCCCCACCTATATTTATGGGTGTTAGCGCAACTGCTTTGCTAGTTGCACAGCTGTATTATCAGAGTAAACGTGTATTTGTAAACTGTATGGGAACTAAAAATTAGGAATAAAGCCATTTTCTTATTTTAAAAAAAAGGTCACATTTAACTTAGCCTGAGGGTAAAAGTCAAAAGTTGACTTTTATCCACTCTAAATAACAAATGATTAAACATCCAGTGAGTCCAGTAAGCTATATTTCAAGGGGTAGGACCTTAATAATATAGCTCTTGTATATCCAAACTGTCAGGGTTCCTTTAAATTACATCCAACCATTATAAACTACAGTACTGTGTAAGGGACAGTACCAAATAAACCATCTTAAAAACATGATGTCAAGAAAATAGATAAGGCCGGGCGCGGTGGCTCACGCCTGTAATCCCAGCACTTTGGGAGGCCGAGGCGGGCGGATCACAAGGTCAGGAGACCGAGACCATCCTGGCTAACACGGTGAAATCTCATCTCTACTAAAAAATACAAAAAATTAGCCGGGTGTCGTGGTGGGCGCCTGTGGTCCCAGCTACTCGGGAGGCTGAGGCAGGAGAATGGCGTGAACCCGGGAGGCGGAGCTTGCAGTGAGCCGAGATCGTGCCACTGCACTCCAGCCTGGGCGACAGACCGAGACTCTGTCTCAAAAAAAAAAAAGAAAAAAAAAGAAAATATATATATATCTGGATTAGGCATACTCATATTTAGAGAGAAAATATTCTAAAAATTATATAGTACATTATTTCATCCAAAGATATACCCAGGTACTTTACAGTGTGATTTTACACTACATAAAATTAGGCTGGTGTAAAAGTAATTGTGATTTTTGCCACTACTTTTGCACCAACTTAATAATTTTCTTCTCAGAGCAATGCATTCTTCCTCATTAATAATGGACACTACATGCACTAGAAAAAATTTCAAACAAATTGTATAATGACACCCAAAATTCACAGTTAATGGAAGAGCAATATTCCTAAAATGTGTAATTTTCAACCACAGGCAGATTTACCACAAAGTTTCTAAAACGGCTTCAGCTTCAGAACCCCTCTATTGTACTGGTGCTTCACAAGGCCCTGTACTTAATTTGTATTTCTATTTCAATATTGTTTTTAAACAGGTTCCCCAAATTGTATAAATGCAGATCCCCAAATCTTGAATATGCCCCTGATTCGAAGTTTTCTCAAGATAAGGCTTATATGGCAAAGAAATAAATCTGAAGAATACAATGGAGGAGGGAAACTACAGAGTAACCTAAAGTAGAACTCCTTAACTGATAGATTTATTAGACAAGTTTCTTCATGTAGCTATAGGGAAAGCAAAAAGAGCTGCTGACCTGAAGGCACTAAGATCTGGCATGCTAAGCATCCCTTTCTTGCACAGTGGGCAGGTAGAGTGGAGAAACCATGCCTTTGAGAAGCATAACTAGCCTCTGCCGCCATGAGAAAGGCCTGCAAGAGGCTGAGAAGCAGAAGGCGGAGCCAGCTGGCTCTCAGGACAGGGCAGACATGTAACTGGACCAGACTAGTGCATCAGTTAGGCTTCACCGTTACATACTACTTTATATCTCTAGTCCCTCATCTACAAAATAGGAGTATCTACAAAACAATCCCTGACTCAAACTTTCTTCTCATGGATTCTTAAAGTAAAAAAGGTCAGGAAAGTTTTAAAAGAACTTCAGACAAAGTTTCTAATATCTCCATTCCCAATTTTCTCATTAATAGATTACTCGGCAGACTGTTAGGTAATTTTGAAAGTTACATTAACTCTTCTAGGCAAATATAAATTAAGGTACAATTAGTGCACCCTAGTGGCCTAGAAATGCTGACAGTTCCTTAGAATCTGGTAACCTGAGAAGAAATGTCTAGAAGTGCATTTTCCCTGGTAGACTCTGACTCTATAAACAATATAATTATTTCACCCATTTTCAGAACGTAGAGTGAATCATCTAAAAGAGCAACTAAGAGAATCGCCATCACCTCTCAGTTCAGTTATACTGCAAGTGCTTCCTTTATAGGATCCTTTTAAAATGGTAAGCATATGTCTAGTTGTCTATTTTAAGATACTGAGAAATCTTAGCTATAACAAAGTTGTATTATCACATATATCTAGGAATAGAAAATGCCAGATTCTATCTAGAACCCTTTTTCATGAAATATTTATTAACATTTATCTGGAGGCAAATATTCCTCCCAAGAGTCTGCAAAATCACTTAATAACATATTTTTATATTGTGTTTTATTGGCCTCGTCTATTCTTTAAAGAAAGAAAAAGCTGGCATCTTGAGCTTCTTATATTTCTTCTTCAGTTCCTAACATGGTCCTGAAATACACTGGTGGATCAGTACATGCTTATTGCTTAAATTGATTAAATGTTTAAACGGCAGATAAGTAAGAAATAGCAAAATAATAGAATTAACATTAAAATACTGAACTACAAAATATTTACATGTTTAAAAATGGTATCCACATTCCACATATATTTAACTTGCCAAAAATAAAACCAACAGAAATTGTACCATATTATGGGTAGACTCTAAAAATGGGCATAGAGATGAATGATGGCGTCTTAGAAACACAACACTTGAAGAAATACCCTAGGAAGCTCAAGAAAGCAACTAAAGAAATTTGCAGGGTAAACATGCCCAATAGCTATTATTAAGAATTCTATAATTATGTTATTCGAACAGCTTACTTTGTGTACTATATGGTTTAATTACAAATAATAACCATTCATGAATGAGCTTAAAATTGTTCCTGCAAATGTATGCTATTCATTCATGTAAAAAAATATTTTTAAAGAGCTTATATGTATGTGGCACCACATTAGTCTCTGCAGAGTATAAAAACATTGGTACTTAAAAAGACAAAACTATTGGTTGGTTTGATTAAATGCCAGATAAGTGATATTGACAAGGACTACTGGCTAGGGTAGCTAGTGAAGGAAGATGTAACAAAGACGTATAATTTAAAGTAAAACTTAAAGATTCAAAAGTTTGGCCAACTAAAAGCACCAAGTAAGCCACAAATTCCAGGAAAAGGGATCAGCAAAAGTAAGGACAATAAGCAAGGCATAGTCATGAGATATTGACTAGTCAGTCTGGTTTTTAGACAGAGTACATGTTAACAGACTCTATGATGGATTTAAAAGGAAATTGAAGACAGTTTTAGCAGGCTTTGAACATTACAAGAGGGATCCATGAAAAGTTTCAGAATAAAAACTAAGATAATATTAGAAATGGTAACCTGACAAGTGACAGGAAGGAGATTTTAGAGGTATGAGGACATGGAAGAAGAAGACCCATAAAGAGAATCTTGCAATAACCCTGCCTGAGGTTTCTAAGGACCAGATGATGCTTATAAATATCTTAGGGAGTAGCTTTTAACATACCCATGCAGTCAACTTTCCTTTAAAACAAACTTATTTAACAGCTCTGTTCTAGGCAAAATTACCAGACAAAAGGAATTCCTGAAAATGAAAGTATGTGTATAAAAGAAATATTATTATGTTGTATTTTTATTTGGTTTTCATAGGTCCCTACAGAAATCCATATTCTCACATTCTTTAAGCCTACAGAGAAGGACAGGAAATAATGACAAAGATTTCAGTTAAGAGTTTGCCTAGAGCAAAATAGTCACTGCCACCCATGATCTCTATTAGGCATCCCCTTGATAGTGATGGGGACCCATCATGAAATAGAAGACTGTGCCACTTATTGCTCAAGTCACAGCTATACTTGATATAGTCACAGAGCCTGGAGAATCTGTTGTCAATTATTTTCAGTCCTAAGGTTCCCAAATGCAAGACTTTCAGTTCTAAAACCAGGAGAGTCCTGGGCCAACAAAGTTAGTCATCTTATCTTAAAACTTCAAACTATTTTCTTGGATTTCTATCTTTTTATTTTCCGATTTTGCTATTAAGTAACTAAAAATAGATATTTGCTCCCATTTTGTGGATGAGTATGCAGAAGCTAACAGAATGAGTACAGTGAAAAAATCTTGATGTAGCCTAGTCGATTTTAGAACTTAGGTCCCCTTCTATTCCATTTGAGTGATGTCATAAATCCACTCAAACTTATTCCAAAAGAATATTTGACTGGGATAGGAGTAGGAAGAGATGATTAATAATTCTGTACAAAGATTTATATCTCATCAATTCTTTTCCTACTGAGTATTGTCCCATGGGCTGGTGGTGGGGTGAGAGTGGTGTATTGTTTTTGAGTTGTCTTGCTGTTTGGGCAATGAGTTTGAACTACTTGTTAACCAGGTAAGGAGCAGCCAAAGGTCCATGCCAGAGGGAAGGTTCAAGGCCACATTGGTTTGGATGGCATAACATGAATGACTTTGAGGGGGAAAATGTGGATTTCATGCCCTGCAGCTATCCCAAATGGCATCTTCGAGCAACTTTGAAAAAGCCACTACTTCCTCTAGAGCCACTCTACCCAACAAAGTGTTCCACCAGCAACATCTGGCTACTGAACATTTGAAATGTGACTGGTATAAAATACACACCAGATTTCAAAGACATGATACCTTCCGAAAGGCAGAGAATATCTCAATAATAATTTTATATTGATTGTTCATTAAAATAATAACACTTTTGATATATTGAGTTAAAGCAAATATATTTATTATTAAAAAAAAATTATTTTCAGTCCTAACCAGCCATGAGATAACCCCAGCAGAGGAGAGAAAACAAGCACACGCATTTTTTAAAAGCAGGTTTACTATCCCCACTTGTATTCAAAAGATTAACACTTGGCTATCCACCTATACTAGAAGCACATGGGACCAGGCGTAAGTAAAGGTCAGCAGAGCAGTAAAGATTTAGCAGGTGAAATCGATTGTTTACAAGTCTAATCTTTGTGGAAAATAAAAGAGTGTTTATTGTACCATTCACTTTCTTTTCTTTTAATACATTTAAGCTATGTTCCAAATGAAATATATTATAAATCTTCAGTCGGTCTTGAGTCCTTTTAGTTTAACTCTCAGGACTCGGAAACTGGATCTTGCATATTCCTATTGGTGTTTAGTATGCTTCAGTAACCCCTAAAATATTGGAAATAATGTGATTAATAGTAACGATCCTGTGTTACTTCTCATGGGAGAGGTTTAATGATATTGCACAGGAAGTTTCATGGTGTTTATGTTAATCTTTTATGGGGGTCCACTTTCATCTCCAATTTCTAACAGGAAATGACTCTTCCTGACAAAACAAGTTTCAAACTTCCCTTCCGTCACATGGGCCCATGAGAACACTTATCATGCCCAAGATGGCTGAGGCACATGAGGGAACTCAGCTACAACCAGAGAGCATTAAGATTAGGTCAAAAATATTGCAGTCAAAAGGCCCAGAGGTAGCATCTTACGGAAGCCAACTAGAGTGAGGCAAAGGTGCTATAGAAATAAATTTATAGTCAGTACTTAAAGCTTTGCTTATGCCCTTGCTCAAAGAATAGAACTATGTCTTAGTTAGGGCCATGATGAAAGAGGATGGGCCAACAAAGACCGTAGAAATTATCATTTCATATCATATCTTAGGTCCAAGGACGGGCCTAGATGAATCTGAAGTATTCTCATGGATTTCCTGGTTAAAGGTCTCCACCAACTAACTAGTGATGAGGAACCCACTGTTTATCCTTTATAATCCATCTTATTTCAGCATTCATAGTACTTATTTTAAAAATGGAAAAAATAACCATTTTCTGCTGATTGGACATCTTCATAAAGCCCAGGTTAAAAAAAAAAAAAAAAGAAACTCTTAAAAGTGCTATTATATACAGACAGTACTGTGGGCTCCTGTGTGACTTTTAGGGAATTCAAGATTCTATGTCTCCATAGGCCTAACCAGGTAAAGAAATCCTCTTATAGAACGATGTCTTTAAAAAGTTGCTTTATTTCTTTACTCCTCATGTGCCATAACTTATCAATGCAATCAATGATTACTCTCCAAATATAAATTAAAGATGATCATGAGGATCCCATTGTCTTTCTTTTAGAAAGAACCACACAATATGATAATTAGGAGTGTGGATCCAATCCATTTGTCTTCATTTCAGTTTCTCAATTCTCTTTAATGCAACATAAGCTTTTATTTGTTTCCTTATTTTTTTATGTGTCAGTGGTTTTTCAAATACTTCTATGTATGCTACAGAAAATGATATTGGTGTCAGGAGCTGCCACTAGCTCACATTATCTAATTTCCTTGTGCTGTCAGTTTCCTTACCTAAAACATAAGATGACTGGATTACATCAGTGGTTTCTAGTGCTGGACTTCTATAACACCAGTGCAGCAAAGTAGAGGCAACAGTGGAAGGAAAGTGAGGGAATGTCAACGGCAGGGGCCTCAAAGCTGGCTCCTCCCTGCAGCTTAACTACACAGCTCTCTTTTTATTTTACCCTTTCAGCTGTTTTAGAAATTAGGGCTATGCCTATGACTTCACTTGGAACAACAACAACAACAAAGAGGTCCACTTACAAAAATAATTAAAAACCAATGAATTTTTTTCTAAAAAGTCTAAACTTTCCATTTCTAATTAATTGAATTATTAAAAACATTCAAGATGTTAATAGCTTAGGCATGACTTTTAGCTACACTAATAAAGGTAAGGAGATTGAGACAGAAGCAAGTAGTCTAATCCAAGATCACATAACAAATGATTGTATGACCAGAATCCAAACCTCCTAACTTTTAGTGCTTTATTCGCTAGCATCACACAATAGCAAGGCTGTTGCTGTACTACCCACAGCTAAGGCATGCACTATTCCTATTAAAGTCTATGTGGCTGCTGCCCCCTGGAGTTGTGCAAAGTGACAGGCCTGCAGAACAATTCAAAATGGAAATAACTCTAAAACAATTATTACATGCTACATAGCCTCTTTAGAATTAGTTACCAAAACATCCACATATTTCAACTCCATATTGTAAAAGGGACAGCTTTCCTCTCTTGAAAAGTTTGTACAAATATAAAGCACTAGTTTAAGTATCAAATGTGAAAACAAGGAAGTGGCCTTAAAGCTTGATTACAGAATTGGAAAATACGGCAATTTATTTAATAAATATTTCAACCAACAACTCAGAAAAAAATAAAAGAGACCATAGAACAATTCTGAAAATAATATTTTGGGGAAATTGCCCTCAAATACAAATGCCTTTCAGTTAATAACCTCTTTATTTCATCAGACAGGTACTCTTTTGATAGAGACAGTTTGCTAGAAAGTTTACATTATGTTTCTTAATATAGGTATACACGTTTTAGATTACATGTGCAATTTAAATTACATTAAAACAATTTACTAGAATGTATCCAATATCAAAGACTTTAAAGTTATTTTCAGAAAACTGTACAGTGCAGAAATAGTGCATTATATGCATTTCTCTCCCAGGCAGAGAAGCCAAGCCACAAAGAGATGCAGTGAGTTGCTGAAGGTATTAAGAAACTCGAGAACTGTCTCTGCAAGGTAGAAATCCTGATTTAAACCATGTGACTATGGCCCATTTAACCACAAAAAAGGCAATTAAAGTCTCTCTCAAATTATGTTGAAGACATACAGTTTCAGGAAACATTGACCTACAATTTTTTCATAAAAAGGGGTTATTTTTCATTATAAATTGAAAACTCCAGTCAACAGCTGTATTAGAAATCATAAAAAGTAAGGTTTTAACTCTGACTGCCAATATTTATAATACTTCAGAAAATGAGTATTAGATAAAACATGTAATTTGGTTCCATATGGTGAAATGTAACATAATAGAGCATCTCTAAAATGATACAACCTGGAGAAAAGTTGTTAATATGATTAAATTCTACCCTGCACAGGATACTCAGTAGATCACTGTAAAAGATAACAGTGGAATATGCTTGGTGATTAATTTCTGCAGAACAGATGTAGGCTTGAACCTGTAAAAACTAATTTCAGTACAAATATTAGCATCTCTACAAAGCAGTATCTCTCAAAACTGGTAAAATTAAACAGAGCAAGTACCAACAAGTTTGTAGGTATCAGAAAATCCGTTTTGATCATTTATTTCATTTATGTTTTAGGCACTTACAAACTATACATGGATATCCAACAGTAGCAGAACACTGTAATATAAAGCCAAAACTTATGGCTATTTTTAAGAACATGTTAACTTTTCCTAATAACCAGCTTGATATAATACAAAAATAATACCACTTTAAAGCATTGCAATGTTTAAGCCACCCTAACTCAATTTATTGTCTAAAATATGCACTGTGCATAGCCATTAATCTCAAGGTGGCTCTAATCAAGCTTCCGAAAGTACTTAGAAAGAGCACAATTCATCGCCTCACTAGCATTTTTTAAATGGCAGTGGTCCACCTTCCTTCTTTGGTCAAGAGGGGAAAAGAAAGAAAGAAAAAGGGTTAGAGGGACTTCTCTGTGGAAAGGTTTGGCCTTGGAGTCAAGGCTTTTAAGATGTGCCAGTGATCTTGGATCGATGCCTTTTTATTTTCTTTCAGGAATAAATCTGAGCAATGGAATGGCTTGTGATTGTCTGGCCAACCAGCCATATCAGATTTATCAGAAAGAATGAAAACTGGCTCAGAGGACTCCTGCAGTGGTTGAGTGGCAGGTTGCTGGGAAAGACACAAACAAAAACAATGTACTTAGTGGCGGAAGGGAAAATATATATTAACACATGTAAACTCAATACATACTAAGATGTAAAGAGAGAATCTATAGTAACAGAAAGGGTGAATGCATAAGACAGATGATAAATAGTACTTCTATTTAAAAACCAAAGGGATGAAAGCTCATGAATACTAAATATTTGAATCCACTTTGAGGAGGAAATATGATTTGCCATCAAATAAATGCAAACTCTAAAAATCAGCCAATGCAAACTTACTGTGTTCGGGTTAGAATAAAAAATGCATAAATCTTCCACAAAGTTCATGCTCTGATAAATATTCTAATGTAATTT